>NC_140961.1:92517233-92587233 GCF_056783735.1 Eptatretus burgeri
ATATGGAACTATCCATTTATTATCAACAACGACGGGTTCAGGAATACCGTGAACTTTAACCGTTGTTTCAAATCCACCATCATCAGGTGCCCACCGACGATACAACAGATATCCATCTTTATCCGACTGCGTTTCGTGGAGCAGTTCTCCAGGGAACCTCTTTCCACATTTTCCATTTCTCCTGCAGGGTGCCTTGCTATTTATTACCCCACATGGACCATGGATCATATGACGTTTCACAATAGCGTACAAAAACGGATCCTCTTCTGGGTTGGGCAATTCAGCGCGAATGAGTCAATCTGGCTGGGTCTAAGTTTTTCTCTGAGCCAAAAAAGGCAATGGACGTGTGGAAGACCACGTTTTTGCCATTCTATGGTATACATGTAGGCAGCAACAGACCCACACATGTTAAGATTCATCATAAGATCTATCAACAGAATGACTTTCCTCTGAAAGACTCTCGCTATTTGATCATGTCGGTCATGTGTGACTTGTCCTGGAAATAGTTATTTGACAATTTCTGGTCACTGAGGATTACAGGTTAAAGTTATGAAAAGGTCAGGTCTTCCAAAAGTTCGAACATATGCAATTGCATCTTGAGTGCGTTCTGCCATATCCCGTGGTCCACCAGTAAATGATGATGGTAATATAACTAATTGACCAACATTTGCATGGCTGTCATTGGTTAGAGAATCACGGAGATGTATATAATCAGCCACGCGTAACTGCTGCTGATGAGTTCTGATGAATAGTAGTCGTTCAGACTCAATCTTTGCACACATATCAACTATATACTGGTGAAACAGTTGGTGACAACGCAGAATAATACTGAAACTATTTTGCCTGTGCATGACTCTGTATGCATAGTAATCATTAGCAGATACTTTTTTTCCAACATTCATTAGTCCGGTCGTGGGATTGAACTGCCATATTTGGAAGCAATAGCCATCTTGTCCTTCCCAGTTAATCAATGGGTACTGCAGGGCATCATAGGAGCGGTGTGTCTCACTGATTCTCTGCAGTTGGTCATTTCTGCAGTGTATGACGATGTCACGCCGATTGAAATCTTGCCCAATGATGAGGATGGCCACTTCATTTACTTGTGGGGCATTGTATCTTCTCTCATGCTCTCCAGCAGGAGTTCTATCAGCATGAATTACAACCCTCATGTCTTCACTGGGAGCCTGTTCTAAGGCTGTTTTGAAACTTCTTACGATGTTGTTAGTTTCATGCAACATCTTTTGCAAGTCCAAAACCAACTCGAGACGGATATCTTCAACAACACCACACCGACGTTGAGCTTCCTGATTGTGATCGCCCATGAAATAGATCTGAAGAAACTTCGATTCTTCTCCGGGTTGTGGCAAAATGGCCCCGGCTCGATGATATATTTGCCCACAAACCTTAAAAGTAGGGAAGTCGCCTGGTTACCGAACTTCTACAGCTCCAAATGATGTCATTTGGAAGCATGAGTTATACCTCCTGATATTGCCGAGGAAATGTTGCGAGTGGGCAGATGTTCCATCCAACAGAGACTTCAACGGTTCTGGTGGTTCGTATATATCAGTGATTTTCACTTTCCCTCCACTGCAACACATCCCAGGAGGTTCTTTCTTGAATTTTCTTGCCTCACAATGACGGCAGATCTCATCCATCCCACCTATTTGAAGTATAGGGATCAATTGATACTGATTATGTGGTCTAGAGTTGAAGGCTTCTCTTTCCATTTTTGATTATTCGAAAGGGGCGGTTCTATTGGCAGCTGAATGCAACCGTTTGCTTCAGCGTCGATCGGCCAAGACTTCAGGCAGCTCTGCTTCTCTCGCTGCTGTGGTTGCTTGGCGATCGCTTCTACGTCGAGCGTCCGTAGCTTCAGGCAGCTCTGCTTCTCTCGCTGCTGTGGTTGTTTGGCGAATGCTTTGGCGCCGAGCGTCTGCAGCTTCAGGAGTCTCTGCAAGCCAAGCAGCTACCGACTATAGGCCAGTACACCACACATACCTCATCATCAAGCATTTACCTCAGCAATAGGACCAGTACCTCTATTGGGAGATCGTGCTAAAATAGAGTGACTATTTACTTTTGGAAAGTGGCAAAAGGTTGGTTGTGCTCATTCCTGCGGACCACAGTGAAAATTGCTGGAACTCCCGCACTTTTTGAGCCGGACCCGTGATTTTCGTTGCAAGGCTCTCGGGACTAATTGGCCTCCCCAGTTGGTAGCGGATCCCCTTGCGAGGACTCCCGCGACGTGAGTTGTTGGGGATAGTCCCCCGACGAGTTGTCCCGAGCACAACCACCACACATAAAATTAATCCACACATGAATACATAATAGTAATATTTTGATAATTTTAATAAATTAATGATGCCTCCTAAAAAGCGAGGAAGCAGCATTGGGAGAAAAATGCTACACGCGAAGACTGTGAGAGCGTCACGAGATGTCGAGAACGAAGAGAAAACGACATCAAGGCGTCAAAGAGACCGGTCGTGTTCAGCAGCTGCTCGGCTTGCAGAGACTCCTGAAGCTACGGATGCTCGACGCAGAAGCGTTCGCCAAACAACCGCAGCAGTGAGAGCAGCAGAGCTGCCTGAAGCTACGGACGATCGACGTAGAAGCGTTCGCCAAACAACCACAGCAGCGAGAGCAGCAGAGCTGCCTGAAGCTACGGACGCTCGACGTAGAAGCAAACGGTTGCATTCAGCTGCCAATAGAACCGCCCCTTTCGAATAATCAAAAATGGAAAGAGAAGCCTTTAACTATAGACCGCATAATCAGTATCAATTGATCCCTATACTTCGAATAGGTGGGATGGATGAGATCTGCCGTCATTGTGGGGCAAGAAAATTCAAGAAAGAACCTCCTGGGATGTGTTGCAGTGGAGGGAAAGTGAAAATCACTGATATATACGAACCACCAGAACCGTTGAAGTCTCTGTTGGATGGAACATCTGCCCACTCGCACCATTTCCTCGGCAATATCAGGAGGTATAACTCATACTTCCAAATGACATCATTTGGAGCTGAAGAAGTTGGTTACCGGACTACTTCCCTACTTTTAAGGTTTGTGGGCAAATATATCATCGAGCAGGGGCCATTTTGCCACAACCCAGAGAAGAACCGGTTTCTTCAGATCTATTTCATGGACGATCACAATCAGGAAGCTCAATGTCGGTGTGGCGTTGTTGAAGATATCCATCTCGAGTTGGTTTTGGACTTGCAAAAGATGTTGCATGAAACTAACAACATCGTAAGAAGTTTCAAAACAGCCTTAGAACAGGCTCCCAGTGAAGACATGAGGGTTGTAATTCATGATGATAGAACTCCTGCTGGAGAGCATGAAAGAAGATACAACGCCCCACAAGTAAATGAAGTGGCCATCGTCATCATTGGGCAATAATTCAATCGGCGTGACATCGTCATACACTGCAGAAATGACCAAATGCAGAGAATCAGTGAGACACACCGCTCCTATGATGCCCTGCAGTACCCGTTGATTAACTGGGACGGACAAGATGGCTATTGCTTCCAAATATGGCAGTTCAATCCCACGACCGGACTAATGAATGTTGGGAAAAAAGTATCTGCTAATGATTACTATGCATACAGAGTCATGCACAGGCAAAATAGTTTCAATATTATTCTGCGTTGTCACCAACTGTTTCACCAGTATATAGTTGATATGTATGCAAAGATTGAGTCTGAACGATTACTATTCATCAGAACTCATCAGCAGCAGTTACGCGTGGCTGATTATATACATCTCCGTGATTCTCTAACCAATGACAGCCATGCAAATGTTGGTCAATTAGTTATATTACCATCATCATTCACTGGTGGACCACGGGATATGGCAGAACGCACTCAAGATGCAATGACATATGTTCGAACTTTTGGAAAACCTGACCTTTTCATAACTTTAACCTGTAATCCTCAGTGGCCAGAAATTGTAAAATAACTAATATATATATATATATATATATATATATATATATATATATATATATATATATATATATATATATATATATATATATATATATATATATGTATGTATATATATATATATATATATATATGTATGTATATATATATATATATGTATGTATGTATATATATATATATATATATATATGTATATATATATATATATATATATATATATATATATATATATATATATATATATATATATATATATATATATATATATATATATATATATATATATATATATATATATATATATATATATATATATATATATATATATATATATAGCCTGGTGTTGGCGCAGTGGTTAGTGCAGCGGCTTGGGATCCAAGAGGTCCTGAGTTCAAGCCCCGTTGGGCCACTGAATTAATACACCAGGGGGTTGACTCAGCCTGCCATCCTTCCGAGGTCGGCGAAATAAGTACCAGTATACTGGGCCGGTGTATGCCCCAGTTAAAATAGGTGTACCATATCCCTGTGTCGTAAGAGGCGACCAGGGTTGCGTCAGGAAGGGCATCCGGCGTAAAACATGTGCCAAATCACAATGCGGATCATACGGATGATCCGCTGTGGCGACCCCGAAAGGGAGCAGCCGAAAGAAAAAAAAAAAAAAATATATATATATATATATATATATATATATATATATATATATATATATATATATATATATGTAAACAGATGTTTGGTACTGCAGAACTTTAATATGGATACAAACAAACATTGATGACCGAAGATTTTATTGCTGCACTCTTCAGGGTAAAAATTGCAGCAAGTGAAGGAGGACGTGAAGGCGCTTGCTTAAAACGCAGGTCTCAATGAGGTAGTCGCTGATTGATTCAACCGTAATGACGTCACGGTTAATCCGAACGCCCATTGGTGGGCTCATCATCTTCACCTCGAGCTCAAATTGGTTGGAGCAGAGTTCATCAATGATTGGCGTTTGCAACCACATCCTTAAGAGGGGAGAGGGGGGATGGGTTTCCCCTGAGGTCCTTTCACCATTTGTTTCCCTTCCTCCGTTAATCTTTCCATGCTGAAAGACACAGAGATCGTACAAATTCCTTTTGATGACATAATATTGGATCGGTGGTGAGGATGAAGGTTTCTTCCAACATACGTGAATGAAACGAGCTCCGAATTCGGCTCAATATCCTGAACATATCTGCATTGTACTGGTCTGCACAGATGGGGTTGGCAACCAGGTGATGTACAATGGCAGATGAAGCAGGTACAGTGGCCGGTGGTTGCTGGATATTTCTGCATGCTCACACTGGTTGTGTTCTAACCCTCACAATCTTTCTTTGAATCGCCAAGGAGATGTGTTGTTTGATCCGATCAGCCAATATTAGTGTTGTGCTGCCCAAGTACCGAGGATCCGACCAGCGATAGCCAAGGATTCTCCGAAGAGACCTGGTACCAAAGGAATTAAGTCTCCGTCTCAGATCCTTGGTCAGAGTCCAAGTCTCGCACCCAAAGAGCAAGACTGGAAGTACCAAGGACCTGAAGACTCGGACTTTCGTCCTCCCGCACAGGTACCGGCAGCGCCACACCCCATGATCCAGTGAATCCATGACTCCCCAGGCCCGACCCAGACGTCTATTGACCTCTGACTCGCAGCCAGCAGAGACATGAATATCACTGCCAAGGTAAGTGAATCTCTCCACGACCTCAACATCCTCACCACAAACAGACACAGACAGGACAGCAGCATCCAAGATGTCACCGAAAGCCTGGATCTTAGTTTTGACCCAAGAAACCCGTAATCCCAACGGCTCCGACTCCTCATTCAGCACCTCGAGGGCCCCCAAGAGGATGTCTAAAGTCTCCGCAAAGATGACTGCATCATCTGCAAAGTCAAGGTCCGAGATCTTGACATTCCCAAATGACGCACCGCAACTTGATCTCTCCGACATCCTCCCTAGAATCCAGTCCATACAAGTGCTGAAAAGTGTGGGGGCAAGTACACATCCCTGACGAACTCCAGTAACAACTGGAAATAAGTCAGAGATGGTACCACCACACTTCACAGCACTCTCAGTACCAGAGTAGAGTTCAGACATCAGATCGATCAGTTTTGGTGGCACCCCACGAAGACCAAGAATCCTCCAGAGGACATCCCGATTCACTGAATCGAACGCTTTACAGAGATCAACATAGGCTGCAAGCAGCCCCTGCCGAAACTCTCGTCTGCGTTCGGTGAGGACACGAAGTGCAAGGATACGGTCAATCGTTGACCTCTTTGGTGTAAAGCCTGACTGCTCTGGACGCTGGTGCTCAAGCAGATGGTGGCGAACCCTATGGAGAATTATCCGAGCAAAGACCTTGCCCGGCACTGAGAGCAGCGTCACCCCTCGGTAGTTGTTGCAGTCTTGGCGATCAGCCTTCCCTTTCCAGAGAGGGACAACAAGGCCCCTCTTCCAGTCAGTTGGGATGATGCCTGTGTTCCAGGCAGAGCACATAACTGCATGCAATGACACGAGTGCAGCATTTCCACCAGCCTTGAGAAGTTCGGCATGGATGCCACAGATCCCTGGAGCTTTGCCCCGTTTCAACTGGTTCACCGCAGCCCGTGTTTCCACAAGTGTAGGTGGACCACAGTTGATTCGAGGGTCAGCAACAGGGATTGTAACACCCTTGACGTCCAACTCGACAGTTGGGGGATCAGCCTGGTACAACCGCTCAAAGTAACCGGCCCAGCGGGCCTTCACTTCAGACTCCTCTGTCAAGAGCCTACCACTCTCTGCTCGAACTGTAGTGCTCCGAGGGATGAGCTTGGATGAACGTAATGCGCGAATTCCCCTGTAAGCGGGACGAGAATCACCTGTCCACAGGTGATGCTCTACCCCCTCACAGATTCCTCGCACATAGGCCTCCTTGTCCACCCTCAGTGCACGTACAGTTTTACGCCTCAGCTCCCTGAACAGCTCACCTCTGCCATTCAGCCTGGCCCTGCGACTCTGGTCAATGGTATCCAGTGTCCCTTGAGAGACAAAAATCTTCTTTGCCCTGCGGTGAGCTCCAAGGCATCCACCGGCAACATCAAGGACGGTGGTCTTGAAGGTGCTCCACAACTCTTCAGGACCCCCCAAAGCACCCAGACCCCCCAAGTGTCCACTCAGCCTGTTCGCAAACTCCTCAGCTACTCTCTCATCCCTGAGCTTGGTAACATCCAGCCTCGGCTGGGATGGTACCATTCTCCAGGATTTAAGGTGCAGCTTTAGAGTTGCTACAACAAGCCTGTGGTCAGTATTGAGGAACTGAGCACTCCGGTAGACCCTGCAGTTCTGGATCATCCTCCAACGACCGTCAATGAGGACATGGTCAATCTCCTTTGCCACACCGCCAGCGTTGGAATACCAAGTCCAGCGATGAGCTTGTGGGCGCTGAAACCATGAACCAGCCACCCTAAGTCCATGACTTCTTGCAAAGTCAAGGAACTTAGTGCTATTCTGGTTCATAGTTCCTGACCCATGGGGACCAACACACACCTCATAACCGTCCCTATCAGTTCCAGTCGATGCATTGAAATCCCCCAAGACTAGAAGTGTATCTCGTCTGGGGCACTGATCAACCACAGACTCGAGTGTGGCATGGAATGCATCCTTCACGGTGAGATCACTCGCCTCAGTCGGAGCATAAACAGAGACCAGGGAAATGACACCTAAGGAGTGACGAATCCTTAATCTCATAATACGCTCGTTGACCGGTGTTACCTCAATTATCATTGGGGTCAGCTTATTGGACACAGCTACAGCAACTCCTTGGGTATGGTAACCATCAGGGCGACCAGACCAATAGTAGGTGTAACCACCCACCATTATCTCGCCGCAATCCGGTCTCCGAACCTCAGAGAGAGCTGCAATCCCGATGTCCAAACGCTTGAGCTCAGATGATAACAGAGACAGGTGATCATCCTCTCTTAGGGATAGGACATTCCAGGCACCCACCCGAAGGGACCGCCTCAGGTTCACCCAAGGAGACCGCCGTCTGGTGGACGACACCTCAGCACCACTCCGACACACTCTCCCGCAATCTGTCCCAGGAATGTTACCCCGTGGTTTCCCTCCGATCAAAGATTGGGGGTCCCGAAGGCTTTGCCCCAATCCCATCATCCGGTGAGCTGCCCTGCGAAGGGAAGCTGCACAGGAGGTACTCCCACGGAGTGGGTTTTCAGATTTTTTTGCGTTTTTGCGTTTTGCGGAATGAAGGGTTTTACGGTGGCCGGAGTGCAAATCCTGCCACCAACCTCCTAATAAGAAGTAACCCAACTGCAGGAGGACGTCCGCAGACACAGTTGGGCACTAGATATGGATGGCCGTTGGCTCACAAGGAGCTCCTCCGCCCTTTGACAGGTTTTGTTTTTAATCTTGCTGGGTGTCCATATCCAAACACCCTCCTCACCAGAAAACCTGGTGGGGGAGACGGTTTAGTCGCCGACAACCCGACCATGGAACAGGTTAGTACAGGTTTACATGGTACCTGTAGCAGGTCACAGATCGAACCTGACCTGACAGCGATTGACTTGTTGATTGACGTCAGCAAACGGCGAGAGGTAAAGATTACTTGGGGTTGCACAGCCAAAAACGTGTTGGACTCAATATGTTTCATTTGTACTTCAAACCTTCGTGATGATTGCCCTTTCCATGGCGTCCTGATTACTCTTTCCAGACTGAACATTTGCCCGGACCAATCTTCCGATCTTTTGTCGTGTTTCGAAACTTGTGCATGTATCTCTTAACTATATGCTCTATACTATATGAATGGTTATTATCCGATTGACTTGAAATTTGAAGAGGATTTATATTTCAGTTCACTGAATTCAACCAGCCAATTCGTTTTGAGGTCAATTTCCACAAAAGGTCAACATAGGCCCAAGGTCAACAACTAATGTATTTCTGAAATCCTCAATTTTCTTGCGATTGATATTAAATTTGAAGATTATTTCCCCATCAGGTCAAATAATTAATTCCACCACCAATAATTTTTGAGGTCCACTTCGGCCAAAAGTTCAGCATAGGCCAAATTTATAAAATTGGCAATTTTCATCTGATTGACTTGAAATTTGAAGAGTTCCATATTTGGTCATTGAATTCAACCACAAAATATTTTTGAGGTCAAATTTGTTTCATGATTTTGCAAGTATCGTGCTCTGCACGGTCTTCTTCTTGTTATTTGGCAAAAAAAAACAACAACAAAAAATTGACAAGTGCGTTGATCGCCTCCATTTGTTACTTGGCAATTTTTTATTTTTTTTATGACAAGTATGTTGATCGCCTCCATTTGTTTGTGTATTTGTGTGTGCTTGTTTGTCTGTCCGCTAACCTCCAGCCTGAACCGATCAACCGATCGTTCTGAAATTTTCTGAGATTAATGTCACCGGCCCAGTGATGGTCCCGCATTGAAGTTTCTTAAGATTCATTTGACTGAAAATATCTACATAAGCCAATAGGCCAATTTGAGCCAAATTTTCTAAATGCTCAATTTTCATCCGATTGAGTTGAAATTTGAAAGGGATTTACATTCATATAACTGAATTCACTCACCTATTAATTTTGAGGTAAAAATCGGTGAAAAGGTCAACATAGACCAAAAGGTCAACATAGGCCAATTTTCTAAAATCCTCAATTTTTTATTCAATTAAATTGAAATTTTAAGATAATTTGCATATCAGGTCACTGAATTTAACCACCAATTGTTTTTGCGGTAAATTTTGGCCAAATGGTCAAAATAGGCCAATTTGGGTGATAGTTTATAAAATCCTCAATTTTCATCAGATTGACTTGAAATTTGAAGAGCATTTTCATGTGAGGTTGCTGAATTCAATTACCAATTAATTTTCAGATCAAAATGTCAACACCGGCCCAATTTCTAAAAAATGATAGATAGGGCCAAAAACTAAATATATCACTATATCTCAAAATAGTTGTGGACAAGTTATGATAAAATAAGGTGGAAAGTTGACAAGAACAAGTGGATTGGATTTTGGTTCTGATCCAGCCCATCAGGTCAGGTCAGGTATGGGAGCATGAGCCGGAGCAGTGCTTCACTGTATCCACTTTCCACTGGTACTTCAGAGGCCTCCGTATGGCCATCCTCCAGGCAGATGCCTGTCCCATCCCCATCTTCTTGAGATGCTGATCAACCTGCTGCAACCATGAGACACATGGTCGGCCCATTGGCCTCCTCCACTCATGAGGCTCCATCGCTGAGAGAATCTGATGATCAGGATCAGCGTCAGGAAAACGAGCCACATGTCCATACAGCCACAGCTGACGTGCATGAACTATTTAGGTAACAAATCTCATTTGAGTCTCTCTCAGCAACCGCTCATCAGACACAAAGTCTGACCAGTGATATCCAAGGTTTCTCTGAAGAGACCTGGTACCAAAGGAATTAAGTCTCCATCTCAGATCCCTGGTCAGAGTCCAAGTCTCACATCCATAGAGCAAGACTGGAAGCACCAAGAACCTGAAGACTCCTGCACAAGTACCAGCAACACCATACACCATGATCCAGTGAATCCATGACTTCCCATGCCCGGCTCAGATGTCTATTCACCTCTGGCTGACAGCCAGCAGAGACATGAATATCACTGCCAAGGTAAGAGCATCTCTCCATGACCTCAACATCTTCGCCACAAACCGGTACAGGCAGGATAGCAGCATCCAAGATGTTATTGACAGCCTGGATCTTAGTTTTGACCCAGGAAACCCATAATCCCAATAGCTCCGACTCCTCATTCAGCACCTCGACGTCCCCCAAAAGGATATATTGAGTCTCCGCAAAGATGACTGCATCATCTGCGAAAACAAGGTCAGAGATCTTGACAATCCCAAACGATGCACCGCAGCTTGATCTCTCTGACATCCTCTCAATAATCTAGTCCATACAAGTGCTGAAAGGTGTGGGGGAGGGGGGGGCAGAAAACACCCCTGAAGAACGTCAGTCACAACTGGAAATAAGTCAGGGATGGTACCACCACATCTCCCACCACTCTCAGTCAAAGAGCATAGTTCAGACATCAGATCGATCAGTTTTGGTGGCACACCACAAAGAGCAAGAATCTTCCGATTCACTGAATCAAATGCTTTGCAGAGATCAACATAGGCTTCAAGCAGCCCCTGCCGAAACTCTCATCTGCATTTGGTGAGGAACCGAAGAGCAAGGATACGGTCAATCGTTGACCTCTTTGGTGAAAAGATTGACTCCTCTGGATGCTGGTACTCAAGCAGATCGTGGCAAACCCTACCAAGAATTATCTGAGCAAAGACCTTGCCTGGCAAGGAGAGCACGACACCCCTCATTAGCTGTTGCAGTCTTGACGACCACCCTTCTCTTTTCAGAGAGGGACAACAAAGCCCCTCTTCCATTCAGTTGGGATGATGCCTGTGTTCCAGGCAGAGCATAGAACTGCATGCAACAACACGAGTACAGCATTTCCACCATCCTTGAGAAGTTCACCATGAATGCCACAGATCCCAGGAGCTTTACCCCCATTTCAATTGGTTCAGCACAGCCTGTGTTTCCTTCCACAAATGAAGTGGACTACATTTGATTGGAAGGTCAGCAATAGGGATTGTAACACCCTTGACATCCAACTCCACAGTTGGTGGATCAAAGTGGTGCAGCTGCGCAAAGTAACCGTCCCAGGGGTCATTCACTTCAAGACCTCCTCTGTCAAGAACCCACCACCCTCTGCTCTAACTGCCATAGAAGGAGAAACGGGCTTGGAGAAATGCAATGTGTGAATTCCCATGCAAGCAGGACATTAATTACTTGACCATAGTTGATGTTCTACCCCCTCACAGATTCCTCTCACTTAGGCCTCTTTGTCCACTCTTAGTGCACGTCCAGTTTTATGCCTCAGCTCCCTGAACAGCTCAGCTCTGACATTCAGCCTGTCCTGCGACTCTGCTCAATGGCATCCAGTGTACCTTGAGAGACAAAATTCTTTTTTCGCCCTTCGTTGAGTTCCAAAGGCATTCACCAGCAACATCAAGGACGGTGGTCTTGAAGGCAATACACAACTCTTCAGGATCGCCCAAAGCACCCAGACCCCTCAAATCTGCACTCAGCCTGTTCCAAAACTCCTCAGATTCCCTCTCATCATTGGGCTTGCCAACATACAACCTCGGCTGGGATGGTACCATTCTACTAGATTTAAGCTGAAACTTCAGTTGCTACCACACGCCTGTGTTCAATGCTGACCAACTGAGCACTCCGGTTGACCCTGCAGTTCTGGATCATCCTCCAATGACCATCAACAAGCACATGGTCAATCTCCTTTGTCACATCGCCAGCTTTGAAATAACAAGTCTAGCGATGAGCCTGTGGGCGCTGAAACCATGAACCAGCCACCCTTCGTCCATGACTTCTTGTAAAGCTAAGGAACGAAGTGCAATTCTGGTTCACAGTTCCAGACCCATGGGGAACAACACATGTCTCATAACCATCCCTATCAGTTTCAGTTGATGCATTGAAATCTCCAAAGACTGGAAGAGTATGTTGCCTGGGGGACTGATCAACCACACACTTTTTGCATGGCATAGAATGCGTCCTTCACGGTGAGATCACTTTCTTCAGTCGGAGCAGACACAGAGACCAGGGAAATGACACCCAAGGAATGATGAATCCTTCATCTCATAATACGATCATTGACTGGTGTTACTTCAATTATCATTGGAGTCAGCTTATTGGACACAGCTGCAGCAACTCATTGGGCATGGTAACCATCAGAGCGACCAGACCAATAGTAGGTGTAACCACCCTCCATGTTTTCACCGCAATCCGGTCTCTGAACCTCAGAGAGTGCTGCAATACCGATGTGCATACGCTTGAGCTCAGTTGATAACAGACATAGGTGATCATCCTCTCAAAGGAATGGGACATTTCAGGCATCCACCTATAGGGACCACCTCAGTTAACCCATGGAAACTGCCGTTTGGTGGACGACACCTCAGCACCACCCCAACACACACTACCGCAATCTCAACCGGGAAGGTTAACCCCTAGTTTCCTTCCTATCATCAAAGATTGGGGGTCCCAAAGGCTTTGCACAAATCCCGTCAACTGTTGAGCTGGCCTGCGAAGGTCAGCTGCACAGGAGGTACTCCCACGGAGTGGGTTTCCAGATTATTTTTCATGCTTTTAGAATATTTTGCGGAATGAAGGGTTTTACAGTGGCGGGAGTGCAAATCCTATAAAACAGCCCATCAGTGGGAACGTAAACTGTTCCATCTGGCAGAGGTATGCGCTTTTTCAAGAGCCATTCGATTTTCTGCTGTTTTGCCAAGTTGTCACTCTTTGAGAGATTTTTCAATGTGTGTTTTTGTGTTTGTTTGTCTGTCCGCTCGCTTCCAGCCCAAACCGCTCAACCTACCATTCTGAAATTTTCAGAGATTAATGTCACTGATGCTGCGACGGTCCCGCATTGAAGTTTCGTAAAATTCGGTCGACCGAAAATGTCTGCATCGGCCAAAAGGCCAATTTGAGCCTAATTTTCCAAAATCCTCAAATTTCATACAATTGAC
This sequence comes from Eptatretus burgeri, assembly GCF_056783735.1. Lineage (NCBI taxonomy): Eukaryota > Metazoa > Chordata > Myxini > Myxiniformes > Myxinidae > Eptatretus > Eptatretus burgeri. The sequence continues at coordinate 92,530,753 of NC_140961.1, forward strand.
TGTAAATTTGAAGGGGATTTCCACATTGGGTCATTAAATTCAACCACCTATTGCTTTTGAGGTAATCTTAGGTCAAAAGGTCAACATAGGCCATAAGATCAACCCAAAATAGGCCAAATTTTTAAATTGTTTCTAAAATTGTCAATTGTCATCCGATTGACTTGAAATTTGAAGAGCATTTGCATATCAGGCTGGTGAATTGAACCACCTTCTCAATTTGAGGTAAACAGAGGCCAAAAGGTCTACATATGCCAATTTGAGCCAAATTTTCTAAAATCCTCAATTTTCCTCCGTTTGACTTGAAATTTGAAGAGAATTTTCATGTCAGGTCGCTGAATTCAACTACCAATTCATTTTAAGCTCAAAAGGTCAGCACAAGCCTAATTTCTAAAATTGATAGATTGGGCCAAAAACTAAACATATCACTATATCTCAAAAAGTTGTGGATGAGTTATGACAAAACTCGGTGGATGAGTTGAATAGGTGACAAGAAGAAGCGGATTGGATTTTAGTTCAGATCCAGCCCATCAGTGGGATACAAAACATGAACTGTTCCACCTTGCAGAGGTTTGTGCTTTACCGATGCCATTCTGCTTTGTGCTGTTCTGCCAAGTTGTCACTCTGTGAGTGGGTTTTCATTTGTTTGTGTGTATGATATCTCAAAAAGTTGTGGACGGATTGGGATTAAATTTTGTGGGACAGGTTGGGTGTGTGACAAGGACGAACTGTTTATATTTTGGTGAAGATCCAGATCCGGATGCGGATCTGATAATTTTTTAAGTGATTCTTCACCGTTGAGATATGGGGCGAAAAACAACATAGCACGCTATCTGAAAAAGTTGTTGTCAGATTCGGATGAAACTTGGTAAACAGGTTGGGTGTGCGGCAAGGATGAATTGATTCAGTTTTGGTCAAGATTTGAATCCAGATCTGGATACGAGAATTATTTAATTTAAAAGTGATTCGTCACCATTATTGAGAGATTGGGCCAAAAACGATATATAGCACTGTATCACATTATATTTCAAAAATGTAATGGGGTCGATATGTTTTCGCGGATTAGGCATTGTGTGGCAGAGGTATGTGCACTACCAAGTGCCCTTCGAATTTTTTGTTGTGTTTAACAGTGACAGAACATGCAGAGTGAACTGTGTACCATACCGTGGGGTCGCACAGGTGGCTGAATGAAAACAAACTCTGTTTCTGTCTCTGTCTCTCTCTTTATCTTTTATTATCCCCCTTTTAATTACTGCTGTACCGTAGCATGGGGTTGAACGAACACACACACACACACACACACACACACACACACACACACACACACACACACACACACACACACACACCATTTTTTCCCGTGAATTAACACTGTACGTAGTTTGGCGTAGCAGGTGACTCATCTTTGTGCATAATACCTTGTCATTCACATCACCTTACCAAGTCACTCACTCATCGCTGCTGCATTGTAAAAAGATGCGTGTGAACCCCGTCACTTCACTGAATATGAAGAACGGGGGATCTCCTTCTTCTTTAAGTTTTACAGCGTTTTCAGAGTCGCGAGGCTCTATATATGCCACACGCCTATGGGCGTCGATTGGTGGGGGATGGGGGGGACATTTCCCCCCCCCACTTTTTATCAAGGGGGGGACAACATATCGATTGTCCCCTACCCCCCACTTTTTTCATTGAACGAAAGTTACGTAACACAAAACGAGCTGCTCTCGTACAACCATGCCGAGATGCTCCTCAAATACAAGAATACATTTTTTAATCTCTCTGTAATTCCAGCAGTGTGTGTGTGTGTGTGTGTGTGTGTGTGTGTGTGTGTGTGTGTGTGTGTGTGTGTGTGTGTGTGTGTGTGTGTGTGTGTGTGTGTGTGTGTGTGTGTGTGTGTGTGTGAGACTGTGACCGCTGTTTCTCGACAACCGCTGGTCCGATCCACTTGAAACTTGCCAGGTATATTGCTGGGGACCCGAGGATGTGCCTTTTCAAGGTTTGAAATTAATCGGACAAGTGGTTCCCAAGTTATGGTCTCCGTACTCACAAGCCGTTCGCGTCTGCTTTGGCTTTGGGAGTTGGACCAAACCATTTCACGTAAATAGAGGGGGGGGGGTTGCCCAATACAGAGCCTCTCTGGATCTTTACTTTTTTCCAAAAACAACAAAAGAAAAAGCACCGTTAGTTTTATTGGTCTATTATAGTTCTATTAAAGTTTTATTGGTCTATTATAGTTCTATTAAAGATGATAGGTTAACAATTCAACATTGAGAATCCGTGCTTCCCAAGCCATGGTCTCCCACCGGCCAAGCGTCCATAGCGACGTCGCTTTTTGATCCTTCGATGTCGGCTCTTCCTATCATTGCGAAGCAGAATTCGCCAAACGTTGGATTGTTCACCCACTAACAGGGAACGTGACCTGGACATGTTGAGGTATGTTGGGACGTTTTCGGACTTTGTATCGTCATTTTATGAGTGTTTCAAGAAATCGCGGCTTCATGGCCCGGAGTGCCACGCCTCGGATAGTGTTAGGCCGCAACGGCTCGGGGCCCCTTTAGCCACCAAAATAGTTTATTTCACCTTCCTAATTTATATCGCCGGATGCCTGATATTATTACCTGCACGATGATGTGTGTGTTTAATTTTTGTGACTTTGCACCGTCGAGTTATAAGCCAATAAAATATTTCGCGGCCTGGTATGCTGATTGAGATGGTGGAGCTTGTGCAGGATGACGCGGTTTCACTTTACCGGCTCGCACGAACGAACGGAAAGATATTTTCTAATTCTGTTTTCATATTTCGCAGTCGATAACAGTGACCTCAATCCCAACGTTGAAAAGCGGGTGAAAATCGAAGGAAAGTGGGTATTTTGGTGACGAAGTTAGCTTTGAATACTTGGGAAACATAAAATAAAATGCGCTGATTCACTCGCTTTTGCGGCGGTTAATGTAAATAATTTTTTCATCGGTACTTGAACTTAGGGGAGGTATAGACCTACAGAACGAGAGGTATCATTCGGTCGTCGGACTTATGAGGATTAAATAATAGATTTTAAAAGGTCGCTGTTGAAAAATATGCAAAATTCACCGAAACGGTTCGGACAAACGAACGGAAAACTATTTTTGAATTCTGTTCTCGGATTATACAGTATCTATAGGGTAGTAATGAGATTACCTCGAAAATCCCGTGAAAAAAGGCTTTGGCTTAGTAGCTTTGCCGCAGCTTGCAATTTTTACTCGGAAAAATAACGTTCCGGAAGGAATTTCTCTTCCGCCATCATCCGAATAATTTTCCGTTTGCACGAGGACAAAGACGAAGGATAGACCGACAGAATAAGGATAAAGGATAGACCGAATAAAAATGCCCTTTTACGCAAAAATAACCCTTATAATTCACATGTCAAAATTTATTCAACTGAAATGTAATTCCCTTCTCGTTTCATCGAGGATATGGATATCAGAAAGTTTTTCGCGACAGCATCAAGTAGCACATCCCCGACCACTCTCCTGGAGCAATTAAGTTCCCAGAAAGAGGTGGACGATTCAAAGGAGAAGATAGCAGAAAAGGGTGCATGTGCGAGTACTCGGCCTAATTTCCCAGATCAGCCTTTTCAACCTCATGATGTCAGTTGTATCCCAGTCCAAATACTGCCAAACCAAAAGTTGAAGTTTCAACAACAGTGGTTCAAAGATTTTCCGTGGCTTCATTTTGATCAGAGCATCGGCGGTGTACTCTGTCACACCTGTACGGACGCTGTACGAAGACGCATTTATCTCAAAGGGCTTTCGGAACTGGAAAAAGGCTACAGAAAAATTCAGGCAACACGAACGATCAAACGCGCATAGGCTTGCCTCTGAAAATCTGAAATGTCACAGAAGTCAACCTGGTGTCCATGTGCAGCTGAGCAGCAAACTGCTAGAAGAGCAAAGATCTGCATAGTCAGCACTTCTGAAGATTATCACCTCACTGCAATATTTAGCCCGACAAGGTTTTGCAATTCGTGGGAAGGATGCCTCTGAAGGGAATTTCAAAATGCTCTTACAGTTGCGGGCCAAGGATGATGTAAACCTCAAGACGTGGCTGTCAAGGAAGACGACGTTCACAAGTGGAGAAATTCAGAACGAAATTCTACAGTTGATGAGTCATGCCATCCTCAGAAATATCTGCAGAAACGTGAATGAAATGTCCACTCAGTTCAGACTCGAAACTGATGGAACGCAAGATAATCAGGGTAATGAGCAGGAGTCGATGTGTGTGCGCGATGTGACGGATTCCTTTGATGTTCAAGAAGATCTCATCGGCCTCTACCAAGTATCGTCAACAACAGGAGTATCACTTTGTAAGATGCTTCAAGATGTCCTAATTCGGTGTCAACTCCCTTTTGAACACTTTAGCGTGCAGACTTACGATGGGGCAAGCAGCATGTCCGGAAAGTACAAGGGCTGTCAAGCACAGCTAAAAAAACTCCAACCGCTGGCCAATTATGTTCACTATGGAGCTCATGTCACCCAACTCATTACATCCAAAGCCCTACAAACTGCACCGTTCATAAGAGACGCCCTTGCTTATGTCCAGGTATTCGGCAACATCGACAACAACTCTGGAAAATTCAAGCATCTGTACTTGAATATCCACACTGACGATGCTGACACTCCTTGCCCTACACGCCTGAGGCCAATTTGCCCAACGCGTTGGTTAAGTCGTTCTCCTGCCGTGAAATCGATATTGGCTAACTATGAAGCGGTACTGGATGCCCTTCAACAAGCAAGTGATGACTTTGGTACGAACACGGCATCGTGAGCCAACGGTATTCGAAGCTGTCTTTCATCAGGAAAGTGTGTTCTCGGTCTGTTTGCATCATTGACCGTTCTCCAATCCCTTGAATATCTCAATAAGGCACTTCAGGGTTCACAAGTTACCGTCTCTGGTATGCTTACTGCTGCAAAGGTAACTGCACAGAATCTCCAATCTCTCCGTACCGACCAGACGTTTACGGAGGTTTTCGAAGCAACACAACAGAAGCTCCAGCAGTGCCAACTAGATCCAGTGACCCTCCCTCGTAAGCGCAAACTTCCGAAGAGACTTGATGGAGACACGCAGAAATACACTGCCAATTCTGCAGAGGAGGTATACAGAGTTGAATTTTTCAGTCATCGGCAGTGCATCCGAGAACTTGAATGAGTACTTCACATCAACCGACCTCATGGTGTATAGGGACTTGGGTGAAATGCTCCTGTCTGCATCATTCAAACCACAAATAGTCCGCAAATATCCCGAACTGTCGGATTCCCGAGAGCAAGAACTTGGCTTCTTTCGTAACCAGTTCAGTGGTTCATCTGTTGAGGATTACCGTAAGATATTTGTAGACATGGTGCCGGAAGTCCGTCGAATGTTCCCACAGGTAGAACGTTTGCTTAGGCTTCTATTGGTTTCCCCAGCAATTCATGCGAAGCTGAACGGTCATTCAGCGCACTCAGACGTATGAAGACTTGGTTACGTTCCACAATGACCCAACAACACCTTAACCATCTCCTGATCTGTCATGTTTACCGAGATTGTCTGACTGCACTTGACCCCCAAGACATTGCTACAAAGTTTTTCACTGGATCGGCAGACAAGAGGGTTCATATTTTTGGCAAGTTTTAAAGTAAGTTGACCGTACTCATGTAATATCAATTTGTATGTCAGAGTAGTTTTCAGTTTATGTTTAGTGAATCAGTTCAAGGGTCGTGAGAAGGAGGCTTGATAAACAATTATATATATTGTATTTCTTTGATGACACTTGAAACTTTGAAATGTGTATGATTAATGTTTAATTAATTTCACTCTGTCTGCTTACATTTGATAAATAGATAGTCGATAGATGGTCAGATGAATTTAAGGGATTTGTGTGATCAGAAGGCAGCATGTCAACGAGCGTATACAATCAAGAATTTGCAAGGGTAGACTTGCTGTGTCCACGCCGTCACGAAGTAGGCTTCGTGGTCTGGACATGCAATGTCCCCCCCCCCACTTTTCAAAAGCAATCGACACCCATGCACACGCCCAAACATAACAGAAGTGAACAAATCCCTTTAGGCAATCCATAACACTGTATGGATTTCCCACTCTCATTTACAAATCTCAGAACTGCCTTACATCGTCTGGGTCCTCCACAAGCCCCTATTCTGTGTCCAAAAACATTTCCACAAAGTGTGGCTTTCAACTCAAATTTCTTTGAATACCATCAGCAACTTTTTTGAGGTAAAACAAATCACTTTCCACGTTCCTGTGTTTTTATGCCTCTGCACCAAGGGTACCGGAGGCATTATGTTTCCGGGTTGTCTCTCCGTCCGTCCGTCCGGATTTTCGTTTCCGTGATAACTCAAGAAGCAAATTGTAGAATTTAATCAAACTTGGTAAAAAGGTAAAGTAAGACAGGGCAATTAAGTGATTATATTTTGGGCCAGATGTGATAAAGGTCAAGGGTCAAAGGTCAAGGTCAAACTCTGAAATTTTACTGTTTACGCCCTAACTCAAGAAATATTAGACAGAATTTCATCAAACTTAGTAGAAAGGTAAAGTTAGACAGCGCAATTAACTGCTTATATTTTGGGCCAGATATGATAAAGGTCGAGGGTCAAATATGTCAATACTCACGTGTTTGTGTGGGAGAGCGGAGGCATAACCGTCGACTGCGTGCAGTCAAATTACTCTAGTTTTTTTTTTTTAATCCCGTCCACAGAGGCCTTCCCTTCGATCATTGGTCCATAGTTGGTGAAGAGGTACCGAAATTCAAACATCAAGGTGTGACTTTGTAGACGAAGTGAGGGTCGTAATTTGGGGTGAGGTCATTTGTCGGAAACAATCACCTTCTCCTTGCAAAAAACATTGGCGGATCTCCATTTTTACCAGAAATAAATGACATGATACAGGTCGTCAGCTGAATTAATGCAGCATCTCATGGATGGCACGATTTTTGTTGCCAATGCCTGCCTGAGAAGCATAACTCTAAAAGCTTACCAAAGCACGGTATTGTGCCTTGTGAAGAATAAAACACAAGCTATTCAGTTCAAAACAATGTGTGGTCTGTGAAACACAACTTTCCATTCTTAATTACAAATATATTGCTTGTTTTTCCATGTGGCCCTTTCAAAGCATGTCAAACAAATTTAGTGATTGCCTTTTGAAATGAATAAGACAAATTTGTTGGCAAAAATTTGTCAGGAGAAAACAAAATTTGTGTACAATTTACACACCATGTCTATTTTGGTTGCAAGTTCAAAATTCCGACGACGAGATGTAATTTGTATCGTTTTAAAATGAGTTCTTGAAAATATACATTTAATTGGATCAATTGCTGTAGGTGATTATAACATGTAAATTGATGTTGATGCTTTTAATTTATATGTTGCATGTAATAAGATTTAATGAAGAGTTGCATGATTTGTCAAAGATATGTGCAATAATTGATAAAGTTATCTATAAATGTGATGTTCTCTTTGATGTTGACATTTACAACACCCGGCCAGAATAATGTCAGCTGCACATGCATTAATTAGTTTCCTTGATGAATATTTTCTCACTACGACAAAGATACTCATGTGCCTACTATTTCTTGCACACCAGAAAATACCTTTTGTGGTGAATGATGAATGCATCTTCCCCACTGGACATGGGCTAAAGAGTATGGTATCAAAAGGTGACATCATTCTGGGAGGACTATTTCCTGTTCACTTTGGAATGCTGAATGTGCAAGAATTCTTCCAGAGAACTCCAAGCTTTCCTGGCTGCATCAAGTAATGTTTAATATTCGTTTTAACCTGTAATTATTCGAAAAGTTATATTTATACAATTGTTTCCCTGCAAAGTTTGATTCATGAAAATGCAGAAAAAAGCTTTAAAATCTCAGATTTGATTGAAATTCAGGAAGAAAAAAATTAGGTCAAAATACACAACTTATTTAATGTAATTCAAAGTCCACCTATTTTTTGCAGTCTATTGAATATGTTTTGTTAAAAATGCAAAATTTAGGAAAAAAAAGTGTGTATATATATATGTATGTATATGTATATGTATATGTATATGTATATGTATATGTATATGTATATGTATATGTATATATATATGTATATATATATATATATATATATATATATATATATATATATATATATATATATATATATATATATATATATATATATATATATATATATATATATATATATATATATATATATATATATAGTCATGCGCCACTTCATGATGGGGATGCATTCTAAGAAATGCGTCGCTAAGCGATATCGTCATTGTGTTAACATCATAGTGTACTTACACAAACCAAGATGGTATAGCCTACTACACACCGAGGGTAGATGGTGTAGCCTATTGCTCCTCGGCTACAAACCTGTACAGCATGTTACTGTACTGAATACTGTCGGCAATTGTAACACACATCCAAGAGAGACGGAAGACGCGTTAGTTTTACCTTTATGCTGTTCATGACGGCCATGTGTGTTGTTAGCGGCTGCTTACAATCTCCTCTCCCATCGATTATAGAAAGGTGAATAAATAGCGTTTGGATTTTATAAATACATAATCATTGCATCGATGTTATAAATTACAAATGAAGAAACGAGCACCTGTCAATTGTGTTATATTTTTCGAACAGTGCGAATATTTTAACAACATAAAAAGCTTCACGAAAAATAAATTTGTGTTTTAATTTCGACTGTAACAACAACGATTTATTCGCGGAATTCGTTAATTCACAGGTCATTTACTTGCTAGAAGGTAAACGTGCAAACATTGGTTCAGTTTGAACGCCGATTTTCTTGAATCCGATTTCGCACAACCCCGCTTTTTTTGCGATGACATTTTATGGACCTTAACGATTGCATTATAATGGGGCTACACTGTCGTTGTCTATCATTATGAAGTATTATGTACTGTACATAATTATATGTGCTATCCTGTACTTTTATACGACTGGCAGCGCTATGACGGCTACGACGGCTACGACATCACGAGCTGATAGGAATTTTTCAGTTCCATTATAATCTTATGGGACCACCGTCGTATATGCGGTCCGTCATTGACCGGAACGTCGTAATCCTGTTCATGACTATATATATATATATATATATATATATATATATATATATATATATATATATATATATATATATATATATATATATATATATATATATATATATATAATATACCTACATAAATTCGACATCCATCCCCCTAACTACCCGATGGTGGGGATGGACCAAGCTGAACTGCCAATATACTGTCCAAGGGGTGGGCTGCATGCATTTAGTAGCACGCTTGATGACTCCAGATTGTTTACTTGCAATGAGAGTGAACGATTATTTTCTGATGTTTTCTGAAATGTTGTTTGGTCTAATTTAATTGGTTTGCACGAGTGTCAACACATTAATTGATCCATTAATGTGCCAATGGTCAGAATGCTTGAGTGAAGTGACACCTGCGTTAATTGGCTGTCCAGCTTGGCCCACCCCCCACGTCTGGGTATTTAGGGGTATGTTGTGGTAATATTCCTCACTCCTGACAAAGGTTAAGGGATGCATGGTGCTTTGCACATGTTGTTGATCAAGGCTTAAAGGTTGGAGAATTTATGATTTATGGTTTTTATGGTTGGAGAGTTGGAGAATTTAGGGATCTGTTGATATATGTATATATATATATATATATATATATATATATATATATATATATATATATATATATATATATATATATATATATATATATATATATATATATATATACATTCATCCATCCATTGGGACCAGACACTTTACAGAGCGTTGGTGCTGCCAAAGCCGTCTCTTGGCTATTGGGCAAATTCCTGGATGGGTCGCCACTTTGACACAGCATACCAGCATGCTGGCACTCATGTTGCCGACCTTGGAAAGATGACAGATCGAGTTAACCCCACCTGGTATTAATTCAACAACAAAGCGGGATTTTAACACGGGACCCAATGATCCCAAGCCTGCCGCCATTACCATTGAGCCAACACCAGGTGTGTGTGTGTATGTGTGTGTGTGTGTGTGTGTGTGTGTGTGTGTGTGTGTGTGTGTGTGTGTGTGTGTGTGTGTGTGTGTGTGTGTGTGTGTGTGTGTGTGTGTGTGTGTGTGTGTGTGTGTATACATACAGGGTGAGTCAGAAGTCACGCCCAATCTCTGTCAGTTGATTGTTTGTTTTCCAATTGTATTGCAGTGTACAAGAAGGTAGAAATAAATGAATGACATGTTTATCTAACCATTTATTCAAGAAAAAATTATTATGGAACTGTACCAAGCTGTTTTACTTGCAATTTTCAAAGTGCCCTCCCTTGTGATCGATGCACAATTGCAGCCGAGCAGGCACAAAGCGGCACACACGTCTGCAGAGTTCGATATCAATTTCCTCAAACTTTGCAGTGATTTGAGCGTTCAATTTCTGAATGGTACGAGGCTTTTCACGATAAACAAGGTCTTTCATGAGCCCCCAAAGAAAGAAATCTGGAGGTGTAGGGTCTGGGGAACGTGCCGGCCACTCGATCAGACCGCGGCGGCCGATCCACTTTCTGGGAAAGTTTTGATCAAGCCACTGAAGAACATAGCATCCCTAATGAGGTAGAGCTCCATCATACTGGAAATAACAGTCCTGATCTTGTACCCTGGGCCAAAAGAAGGTTTGCAGCATATCCAGGTAGATTTCTGCAGTGCCAGATCCCTCAAAGAAAAAGGGTCCAATTATCCCGAATGGAGATATGGCTGCCCAAACTGTCACTCCAGGCAAATTTACCTCCTTCTCAACTGTCACTCTTGGGTTATCTGCAGCCCAGTAGACACAATTGTGTCTGTTAATTGTGCCATTAAGCTTAAAACATGCCTCATCTGACCACCAGATGTTGTCTAGCATTGTGTCCTCTTCGTGAAGTTTAGCTAGAACTCCGCAAAATCGAAGACGGCGGTCGTCATTTCCATCATGAAGGGCATGCAGTAAGCATGGAATCTAAGGTTTCCATTTTTTCTGGTGAAGGATACGGATAACACTTGATTGGCTTACTTCCAACTCTGCAGATAAATGGCGAGTTGACTTTTGCAGACTTTGTTCCAGTCTTCTGGTGGCTTCTTCAGCCTTGGCTACATTCGTTGCCATTTTCGGTTGACCTGTCTTCTTTGCAGTTGCTACCGACCCTGTTGCTTCAAATTTTTAACAATCAATCATGTTTCTTCACTGAGGTGGGTTAATATCGAATTCCTTTGCCAAACGGTGTGCCACCATCGTAGGTTGTTCATTACATTTGTAGTAATGTTTCACAGCCGCAATGCGTTGATTCATTGAAAGGTAATTCTTGGTTCAATTTGGTGCAAATTCAGTAACTTTCCAAATTCGCAGCAATAACCTGCAAAACAAAATCAAAAATAAATAAATTACGAAAATTAATTATCTGCAAGACAATTATTAACAACATGACTTCCCAGAAAGAATCTGATAGCCGAAAAAACAGAAATTGGGTGCTACTTTTGACTCACCCTATATATATATATATATATATATATATATATATATATATATATATATATATATATATATATATATATATATATATATATATGTATATGTATATGTATATGTATATGTATATGTATATGTATATGTATATGTATATGTATATGTATATGTATATGTATATGTATATGTGTGTATATATATATATATATATATATATATATATATATATATATATATATATATATATATATATATATATATATATATATATATATATATATATACATATATATATCCCCTCTGTATTGTGTATATATATATATATATATATATATATATATATATATATATATATATATATATATATATATATATATATATATATATATACATGTTATGGCTGTGGAAATTCGCAGAGCACCATATTGGTGAGTCAGGTCAGGTTCGATCTGTGACCTGCTACAGGTACCATGTAAACCTGTACTAACCTGTTCCATGGTCGGGTTGTCGGCGACTAAACCGTCTCCCCCACCAGGTTTTGTGGTGAGGGGGGTGTTTGGATATGGACACCCAGCAGGATTAAAAACAAAACCTGTCAAAGGGCGGAGGAGCTCCTTGTGAGCCAACGGCCATCCATATCTAGTGCCCAACTGTGTCTGCAGACGTCCTCCTGCAGTTGGGTTACTTCTTATTAGGAGGTTGGTGGCAGGATTTGCACTCCAGCCACCGTAAAACCCTTCATTCCGCAAAACGTAAAAACGCAAAAAAATCTGAAAACCCACTCCGTGGGAGTACCTCCTGTGCAGCTTCCCTTCGCAGGGCAGCTCACCGGATGACGGGATTGGGGCAAAGCCTTCGGGACCCCCAATCTTTGATCGGAGGGAAACCACGGGGTAACATCCCTGGGTCAGATTGCGGGAGAGTGTGTCGGAGTGGTGCTGAGGTGTCGTCCACCAGACGGCGGTCTCCTTGGGTTAACCTGAGGCGGTCCCTTCGGGTGGGTGCCTGGAATGTCCTATCCCTAAGAGAGGATGATCACCTGTCTCTGTTATCATCTGAGCTCAAGCGTTTGGACATCGGGATTGCAGCTCTCTCTGAGGTTCGGAGACCGGATTGCGGCGAGATTATGGTGGGTGGTTACACCTACTATTGGTCTGGTCGCTCTGATGGTTACCATACCCAAGGAGTTGCTGTAGCTGTGTCGAATAAGCTGACCCCAATGATAATTGAGGTAACACCGGTCAACGAGCGTATTATGAGATTAAGGATTCGTCACTCCTTAGGTGTCATTTCCCTGGTCTCTGTTTATGCTCCGACTGAGGCGAGTGATCTCACCGTGAAGGATGCATTCTACGCCACACTCGAGTCTGTGGTTGATCAGTGCCCCAGACGAGATACACTTCTAGTCTTGGGGGATTTCCATGCATCGACTGGAACTGATAGGGATGGTTATGAGGTGTGTGTTGGTCCCCATGGGTCAGGAACTATGAACCAGAATAGCACTAAGTTCCTTGACTTTGCAAGAAGTCATGGACTTAGGGTGGCTGGTTCATGGTTTCAGCACCCACAAGCTCATCGCTGGACTTGGTATTCCAACGCTGGCAGTGTGGCAAAGGAGATTGACCATGTCCTCATTGACGGTCGTTGGAGGATGATCCAGAACTGCAGGGTCTACCGGAGTGCTCAGTTCCTCAATACTGACCACAGGCTTGTTGTAGCAACTCTAAAGCTGCACCTTAAATCCTGGAGAATGGTACCATCCCAGCCTAGGCTGGATGTTGCCAAGCTCAGGGATGAGAGAGTAGCTGAGGAGTTTGCGAACAGGCTGAGTGGACACTTGGGGGGTCTGGGTGCTTTGGGGGGTCCTGAAGAGTTGTGGAGCGCTTTCAAGACCACCGTCCTTGATGTTGCCGGTGGATGTCTTGGAACTCACCGCAGGGCAAAGAAGAATTTTGTCTCTCGAGGGACACTGGATACCATTGACCAGAGTCGCAGGGCCAGGCTGAATGGCAGAGCTGAGCTGTTCAGGGAGCTGAGGTGTAAAACTGTACGTGCACTGAGGGTGGACAAGGAGGCCTATGTGCGAGGAATCTGTGAGGGGGTAGAGCATCACCTGTGGACAGGTGATTCTCGTCCCGCTTACAGGGGAATTCGCGCATTACGTTCATCCAAGCCCATCCCTTGGAGCACTGCAGTTTTAGCAGAAAGTGGTAGGCTCTTGACAGAGGAGTCTGAAGTGAAGGCCCGCTGGGCCGGTTACTTTGAGCGGTTGTACCAGGCTGATCCCCCAGCTGTCGAGTTGGACGTCAATGGTGTTACAATCCCTGTTGCTGACCCTCAAATCAACTGTGGTCCACCTTCGCTTGTGGAAACACGGGCTGCGGTGAACCAGTTGAAATGGGGCAAAGCTCCAGGGATCTGTGGCATCCATGCCGAACTTCTCAAGGCTGGTGGAAATGCTGCACTCGTGTCGTTGCATGCAGTGTTGTGCTCTGCCTGGAACACAGGCATCATCCCAACTGACTGGAAGAGGGGCCTTGTTGTCCCTCTCTGGAAAGGGAAGGGTGATCGCCAAGATTGCAACAACTACCGAGGGGTGACGCTGCTCTCAGTGCCGGGCAAGGTCTTTGCTCGGATAATTCTTGATAGGGTTCGCCACCATCTGCTTGAGCACCAGCATCCAGAGCAGTCAGGCTTTACACCAAAGAGGTCAACGATTGACCGTATCCTTGCACTTCGTGTCCTCACCGAACGCAGACGAGAGTTTCGGCAGGGGCTGCTTGCAGCCTATGTTGATCTCTGTAAAGCGATCTCTGTAAATCGGGATGTCCTCTGGAGGATTCTTGGTCTTCATGGGGTGCCACCAAAACTGATCGATCTGATGTCTGAACTCCACTCTGGTACTGAGAGTGCTGTGAAGTGTGGTGGTACCACCTCTGACTTATTTCCAGTTGTTACTGGAGTTCGTCAGGGATGTGTACTTGCCCCCACACTTTTCAGCACTTGTATGGACTGGATTTTAGGGAGGATGTCGGAGAGATCAAGTTGTGGTGCATCGTTTGGGAATGTCAAGATCTCGGACCTTGATTTTGCAGACGATGCAGTCATCTTTGCGGAGACTTTAGACATCCTTTTGGGGGCCCTCGAGGTGCTGAATGAGGAGTCGGAGCCGCTGGCATTACGGGTTTCTTGGGTCAAAACTAAGATCCAGGCTTTCGGTGACATCTTGGATGCTGCTGTCCTGTCTGTGTCTGTTTGTGGTGAGGATGTTGAGGTCGTGGAGAGATTCACTTACCTTGGCAGTGATATTCATGTCTCTGCTGGCTGCGAGTCAGAGGTCAATAGACGTCTGGGTCGGGCCTGGGGAGTCATGGATTCACTGGATCATGGAGTGTGGCGCTGCCGGTACCTGTGCGGGAGGACGAAAGTCCGAGTCTTCAGGTCCTTGGTACTTCCAGTCTTGCTCTATGGGTGCGAGACTTGGACTCTGACCAAGGATCTGAGACGGAGACTTAATTCCTTTGGTACCAGGTCTCTTCGGAGAATCCTTGGCTATCGCTGGTCAGATTTTGTGTCCAACGAGCGGTTGCTGAGAGAGACTCGGATGAGATTTGTTACCTGCATTGTCCGTGAGCTTCAGTTGCGGCTGTATGGACATGTGGCTCGTTTTCCTGACGCTGATCCTGCTTACCAGATTCTCTCAGCGAGGGAGTCTCATGAGTGGAGGAGGCCAGTGGACTGACCACGTGCCTCATGGTTGCAGCAGGTTGACCATCATCTCAAGGAGATGGGGATGGGCCTGGCATCTGCCTGGGGGATGGCCAGACGGAGGCCCCTGGAGTACCGGCGGAAAGTGGACGCAGCGACGCGCTGTTCTGGCACATGCTCCCATACCTGACCTGACCATATTGGTCCTGAGATCAGTTATGCCGATAAGTCTGTGTTCAGATAGATTTCCCCACAGTTGTCTAGAGGGGATTATTCGTGTCACCCGGGCTGTGATCTTCGAGGTAGCCGTTTTTCTTTTACTATCGTTATTTTGGACCAACCATAACGCCAACCACCAACCACCTTCTCCGCAACGCCAACCACCAACCACCTCTCCACCACGCCAACCACCAACCACCTTCTCCACCATGCCAAAAACCAACCACCTTCTCCACCACACCAACCACCTTCTCCACCACGCCAAGCACCAACCACCTTTTCCACTATGCCAACCACCAACCACCCTCTTTACAACAATGACATATCCTCCCCATCCCCTAATCCACATCTCCCCCAATAGATCAACATGAACAACATCGCCTCACCTTGGTCTCCGAAGCGACGCCATCTTTGCGCCAGCCACGGCGAGTCCGCATCGAACGGCATTGCTGCAGGCATAAGCGGGGGTCCGCTCGCCGCGTGTTTCGGTGATCTCGTGCATGTCCACTCGCGGCGCAGGTCGGTGATCTCGTGCACGTCCGCTCTGTGCAAGCTTTGTCCGAGATTCAGATCAAGAGAGCGAGAGGGGCGGAGCCACTGGGGGTCAGAGTTGAGAGGGCGAAGGCCAAACCTCGTCTCTCGGGCCCTATAAAAGGCCGAGCGGAACGCCAGTCTGAGGTCAGTCGGTTGATTGTCTGTCGTGGTTCGGAGAGCCTTGAGCCTGGAGCCTGCAGTTGGTGGAGAAGCGGAGGAGACGCGAACTGGGAGCATGGCCAAGCCTGCTGTGCCGCGCGGAACTGCGTGTTCGTGTGCGAGCCGGAGAGAGCTCGCCAACCAGCACCGAACGGTCTGAGGTGATCGGGCTTCGGAACAGTCCGAGCATCGCTGATGGACGGACGGGTTCTTAAAGAGAGCATCAACCCAGAAAGAGTAAAGACCCGTTCATTCCTCTCATGCATTGCCGGCTGGGGCCCGGATTACCAGGCCGCGGCCGAGCCGCGGTTACGCTAGCTGCCGTCTGGACGGAACGTCGCGGGTCGGCCCAGCCAGGAAGGTAACCTGCGCGGCCTCTTGGAGCTCCTTCGGTCCTCAATGCTCCATGTCATAAAGACCCCGAGAGGTCCACTCTACCCCCCTTGTCTTTAAGGTAGTTTTTCCTTGCTTTTCTTTGTATGAGAGTTGTGGCGCCGAGTCCATTAAGTGGAACTGTGTATAAGTGTGTAAAGAATAAATAAACGGTCGTAGTTCCTTTGCATTGTTTTTGTTGGCTGTATCATTGCATATGTGCATGCTTGTATACGTGCCTGCATGAATATCTGACTGCATACGTGTGTGAATAAATGTGCTTGTTATCTTGCCAAAACGAAGTTTTTGCAAGATATGTTAGTCAGCTTGTATGCTTTTTTTTTGTTTGTTTGTTTGTTTTTTGTTTGTCTGTAATCAGGTATCGATCACTCTGCAGAGCACAGTTATCATTGGAAATTTTTGTAACTTCACATATCAGAGGCCTATAGAGGTCCCTTTCAGTGCATAAAATTTTTAAGGTCAAAGGTCAACGTCACTGTCACAAATCGGGGGAGTCGACGAAACCCTTATTTTTTTGAGTAATTTTGATCGGATCGTCTTCAAACTTCATGGGAATATAGTTCATGGTCTGGTGCTCAGCTGATTAATTTTTGGTGGTGATAGGCCTTGACCTTCATGGCTCGCGCTGGAGGTCGAAAGTTTTTGACCCCAAGGTCAAATTTTGAAATCTTAGGTACCATATCGTGTAATACCTCAAATTGAACACCTCGATGAGTGCTTTCCAGATATGTCAAGCTTGAGACATTATGACATCATTTGGTGACGTTATGAGGAAAACGCATATTTTTCATGGTTACCCTGTAGAACGATTCTCATCGGAATCTCTCGTCGGCACATATTCCTCAAGGAGTCGCTCCTGGTGGATTGCAGCTCTGTTCACCTCAGTGTGACCTTAAAGAAGTCACACGTGGTCACCTTTTGGCAAGATACGGGTCACCCTGTGGGTGACATTGGTTTGTTTTTTGAATGTTGACCTGTTCGCCACGTCATTTTCCCTCCATTGAACTGCCGTATTGCATTTCGGAATAGTAGCGGGCTTTTTAATAGCCGATAATAGAATCGGGTCCAGTGAGGCCTCGCAATAATACCCCACTCGGTTATCCGAAAATGGAGCGAGCTGCTTAAGCGGCTCGTATTCAAGCAGGCCTCACTGAGGTACAATCTCTCGGTAATCGACCCGCGCAAATAATTAGGTAAATCGATTATTTAGCGATCGGACCCTGTAGCGTGCGGTTAGAGTGCGGACAAGGTTGTGGTGTGCTTGGAGCACACCCGTGACTGTTTTTCGACGTTGTTCCAGAAAGTCATGACTGAATTGTTCGTCCGGTGGGCGTACGGCCGCAATTCGGTTAAAAGCGGTCGTTCGCACGCCGGCAGGCGAGAATTAGTAACTACATATATATATATATATATATATATATATATATATATATATATATATATATATATATATATATATATATATATATATATATATATATATATATATATATATATCCCACAGTGCTTGCTGATTGAATTTTAAAAATGCCCGGGAGAGAACCGCTTGTCGGACTGACACAAAATTTTCACCAAGGCAGCAACTACTCATCTGGAATATTTCAAAGATAATTTTGATATCATATGTCGTGTACTGTGGCAGCCATGTTGAAAAAAAGAAAAAAACTTTGCCAACTCTGCATCTCAGTATCCGCAACATCAAATAAAAAGTAAACTTCACACATCTCTTCCCCAAACCTTGGGGATACCAGGGTGTTAACTTATAATTGATAGGGTCACTTGGTCTGGCAGCCATATTGGATTGAATGAAATTTTTTTAAATATTGCTCTTGAATCGCGTCATCGATCGACGTGAAACTTCACAATTATGATCTTGTCGTGATAGGTAACATAAGCTTTAAACTTCAACCTGAGCTCATTTGGTTGTGCCTGGATGGGATTGAGCATATAGGAATAGCAATTGAAACCTGAATCCTATCCAGGTTAGTCCTGATGAATTCATCTTTGCTTTTTCTTTGTTTGGGTTCCTTCTGATGATTCCACTGCAGAGTACTTTGCCTATTTTTTCTTCCGTTTGTTTTGAATTGAATTTTTGTAATATCATTCTGAATTGAATAATAATAATCGTCATGGGTCAGGGTCAAGTGTCTGGTCAAAGCGGGGTCGCATTAAAGCGGGTCGTCTTGGTACCTGGTCATTACTGACAACAGTTTCAAAGTAGCAGTTCTACTTTTGTCTATTATTACCTACACCACTGAAGGCGAAGGAGGTTATATTTTAACCCTTTCTGTCTATTTGTTTGTTTGTTTTTGTGCAGGATATCTCAAAAAGTTGTGGGCGGATCTGGATGAAATTTTGGGGAGCAGGTTCAGTGTGTGACAAGGACGAAATGTTTAGATTTTGGTGAAGATCTGGATCTGGCTATGATAATTCTTTAAGCGATTCTTCACCATTGAGATAGTGCCAAAAACGATATAGAGCACGATATCTGAAAAAGTTGGAGACAGACTTGGATGAAACTTGGTGAACATAACATGTTGGATGTGTGAGAAGGAATAGTTGATTCGATTTTGGTGAAGATGTGAATCCAGATCTGGAATTGAGAATTTTTTTTTTTAAGGATTCTTCACCATTGAGAGACAGGGCCAAAATGATATAGTACTATATAACATGATATTTCAAAAATGTGTTCGGCCCGATATGTTCTCGTGGATCAGGCATTACGTGGCAGAGGTGTGCGTTCTACCGAGTGTCCTTGTAGTTTTTTTAAGTGATTCTTCACCGTTGAGAGATAGGGCTAAACCGATATCTAGCACGATATCTCAAAATATTGTCGACGGATTTGGACGAAACTTGGTGGATAGGTTGGGTGTTTGGTCAGGACGAATTGCTTCGATTTTGGTGAAGATCCGTATCTGGATCTGGATACGAGAATTATTTAATTTTAAAGTAATTCTTCACCATTGAGAGATGTAGCCAAAAACGAGAAATGGCATGATATTTCAAAAATGTATTGTGCCTGAAATGTTCTCGTGGACCAGGCATTACATGGTGTAGGTATGCGCTCTATCAAGTTGCCATTTTAGTTAATTATGTAACACTCGAGTACACAAACCCACACAAAACTACACAAACACCACACAAACAAGTCCTGATGAGTGTCTGTAATTTCTATTTGTTTTCTTGTGTTACATGTGCTCTTCACTAGGTTTTTTTTAATCTTATTTTTTACAGTTGAAGGTGCAAGGGAAGGTTGTCGTCTTGATATTTATTGGTTGCAGGGTTACATAATGACGTGATATGATATTGGGTAATAAGATGTTTGTGCATTCCACACATCCTGTAGAAACAAGACTTAAAATAATGTGTGGAAATGTCTTTCTGATTGTATTTTCAGTTTTAACCCGAGAACACTTCGGTGGACAATGGGAATGGTGTTTGCCATCAACGAAATTAACAAAGATCCCGACCTACTCCAAAATGTGACACTTGGATATGTGATTTATGATTCATGCTTTAGTATCCCAAACACTTTAGACTCAGCTGTGAGCTTTTTGGAACATGAAACTGGAATGGATAATGCATGCCTTATTGGAGCTGCAATAGCAACCTCCGGTTCTACACTTTCCATGACAGTGTCTCGAATGTTGAGCCTCTACTTCATTCCACAAGTGTGTTTCTTGTGATACAGCTTGAAAAGCAATGATGTAATCCTCAACTGTCATCGTAAAGAGTACCAGTCAAGTAACAGAAATTGGTTTTTTGACCGTTGTTACAAAACTCGTGATAGCATGTTCTCCCCAATTCCATCTCCACCTTTCCAAACACATACTCAGGAACAGTGTGTATCCACTCACTTTTTGGATATAGAGAAAATTGAACAGTGTTAAGTAGAGGATGGAGAGTGTTGGGGTCAGATCAGGTATGGGAGCATCCACCAGAGTAGCGTGTCATTGCATCCACTTCCGCCGGCACTCCAGCGGCTTCTGTCTGGCCATCCCCCAGGCAGATGTGTGGCCCATCCCCAACTCCTTGAGATGCTGATCAACCTTCTGCAACTATGAAGAGTGTGGTCGTCCCATTGGCCTCCTCCATTCACGAGGCTCCCTTGCTGAGAGAATCTGGTGAGCAGGATCAGCTTCCAGAAAACGAGCCACACATCCACAAAGCCGCATCTGGCACTCACGGACTATGCAGGTAACAAATCTAATTTGAGTCTCTCTCAGCAACCACTCGTTGGATACAAAGGCTGAACAGTGATTGTCACAGATTCTCCGAAGTGACCTGGTACCAAAGGAATTAAGTTCACAGTAGTCCAAATCTCACATTCAAAGAGCAAGACTGGAAGCACCAAGGATGTGAAGACTTGGACTTTCGTCCTCCTACATACCTACCAACAGTGCCACACCCCTTGATTAAGTGAATCCATTACTCCCCAGGCCTGACCCAGATGTCTATTAACTTCTGATAACAGCCAGCGGAGACATGAATATCACTGCCAAGATAAGTGAATCTCTCCATGACCTCAACATCCTCACCGCAAACAGACAAGATAACAGCGTCCAAGATGTCATTGAAAGCCTGGATCTTAGTTTCGACCGAGGAGAACCGTAATCCCAGTGGCTCTAACTCCCCATTCAGCACCTCGAGGACCCCCAAAAGGATATCCTGAGTCTCTGAAAAGATGACTATCATCTGTGAAATCATACCTAAGGTAGGTTTACTGTACTTTCGAGATGAATGGAGTCGATAGGGAATCGTGTCGGCGACTGTGGCGGCTACCTAATTGGCAAGTGAACCAACACCATGTGCCACTCTCTGGGCTACCATTCCAATCGTAAACTCAGACCAATCGCCTCAGGAGCGCGATCCCAAATCAAATGCGAGCAGGATAAGTCAGGACACGAATCAACAGTTTCATTCATTTATTGCACAAGCAAATCGGCGAAAGGGCAGGAAATGTCGTGAGGAATGGCAATTAAGAAAATCAAATCAAAGTGAGAAATGGCAGGAAAATTCAAATTCAAAAATGGCGGGAACACTCACAGAAAAATGGTGGGACAGGAAAAATCAAGAGATGGCATCGTAAGCAATTCGAGGATATTTACAGGCACAAATACATTTCCCTTACCTTTACATAAACACATCTTCCCAGGAAACTTGCATCAATGACTTGACACTTTGACTCTACTCAGATACAAGCTCCTGCAGAAAGATTGGTTGTGTGGAGGGGTAAAGAAGGTATTGTGCTTTTCGTTTCTACGCTTGTGAGCCCATACTGTATGCTTCTCTTTGCCTTTCTGCTTATCCTTTGCATAAGCTTTCTTCCCATCTTCCCACAAGCCTTCTCTCCCTCCCATTGGTCCACAACTGATGAGGGTGGAAAATGATGCCAATTGTGGAAAATACCAAGCTGGTCTGAGGGTACATTCAGCACCGCCACTGCGCCGCCATAACGCACCTAAAGCCATGATGAGAGTCCCCGAACTCCATCCTTCGCGCAATAAAACATCCACATGAACTGTTTTGCACTCTACACGCCCACGAGAAGTGCCGCACCTCACAGGCCACGACGAGCAGTAAGCGCCATGAATATTCATGTGACACGCGACACGAACATGCATGTGAGAGCACCCAATGGGTTCCCAAGCAATGCACAGACTGAGGGAACACTGAAAGGAACCCCGGACAACGGAGGGATGACCGAACAGTGGCGGGATTGAAGGTAAGACCAATGGGGTGAAGGTGGGACCATTGACAGGATGTTTAATGGAGGGGAGATTATTGGTGGATCATTGAAACAGCCGATGGGGTAAAGGAGGAAAGATTGAAAGTCACAGAGGGAGTGGGGGAGACATTAAACAGAACAAATACAGCCCAGCCAATGCCTGCCTACCCTAGGCTGGGCAGCCCTTTGACAAGGGACCAAGGACTATCTCTACAAAGACTAACGAACTAACTGATCCTCGGGTCACCTCCATGTACATGTATGCTCTCCCCCTGGTTTAAGTTTTCCGACACCATAACAACATACTATATAATTACAATTTGTAGGCTTGTGAGAGTATCTTGTTCACATACCAATGTGCCCAACCAGACATTTCAATTTTTTAACAGGAAAGCTTGTAATACAAGGTGAGAGTTCTTGAGAGTTTTTGGGGACAAAAGAAACATAGAAACTTGGATAAACCAGTTACAAAATGAACTAAGAGAAGGTGTTTACCATTTATTTTTGTCTGCACAATTTTCATATGTACGATTTTAAAACACACTGTCCAGAAGTGTAACAATACTCTTATTATTGATCCATGTCATATGTTTAGGAGATCAAGGACTGACATTAGAATGAAGCTAATTTGCGCAGGGTTTTGAATTTGGCTTGAGTAGTACCCTTGGTAACTAACCTTCTCATCGTCAAAAGACAATATTGTATCTTTATCATGCACCAACAAAAGTTGTTAGAAATTTCAGAATTCAAAAGTTTCCTCATACAAATTATACAACATTACCAATAAGTGATTGTTATCTTCCAATTAAAGAAATAATTATACAGGTTATTGTATTTTCAGATTAGTTTTTCTTCAACTTGTAAATGTCTCAGTGACAAAAAAAGGTTTCCATCCTTCCTACGCACAATTCCAAGTGATACGTACCAAGCTTCTGCCTTTGCCCATCTTGTGCACTACTTTGATTGGCTCTATGTTGGAGCTCTTGCAGCTGATGATGACTTTGGCATCAGTGGTATGTCTCAGTTTCTTCTGGAGATAAAAAAATTTGGTCATTGCGTTGCATTTGAAGAACTGATTCCAAAAGTCAAAGATGTGAATCACATTAAATGGCTTGGTAAGTTATTGGTCACAGAAAAGCAGACCAGTGCAGGTTATATTTATACAATTGGAAGATAATGAGACGAAGCGACCTAATCATTAAGCTGATAAAAACTGCAAAGTGATTGTGTTGTTTATGTAGTTTTGAAACCTATCTTTTTCAACAAAGAGTTTTGAAATGTTCTTTTGTGAAACGTTTTCTCCAATCTTAAATGAAACCCCAAATCACCGTTCAATGCGTTGAAAAAAAAAAAAGATTGTTGGATAAGTTGCTGTCCCTTCATTCTGAAGATGATATTGGTGTCTCAACGGAAATTGGGGGTGTCAAGGCTTATGGTTACTTTATAGTCAGTGTGAGTAGAGTCCTATACTGCTGGAGATATGTCTGCCACAGTCACACTGGGAAACTGAGTGCTGTTGCTCTGGTTGATGTTGACCTGGTTGATCCCACCTTTGTTGTCTGGCCTCTGCTCACAAATTTTGATTGGGCTCAGCATTATTTGCACCTCATCAAACTGCATGGCACCAAGCTGATCGCCACTTGGATGATTCCTCTCAGCTCTCCAGGGGAATGCTGGCTTCTGTTTAATATCGTTTAGGCAGTACCACAGCTTCGAGTGAGTATGGTGATGGTTGCCGAAAGAGAGCTCTCCGTGGAACACTGGTTTCTGGGTGTGATTGTCATTCATTTTCGCTGTTTGTCCCATTCATTTCAGTTATCTTCCCAGTAAGATAATCTTCACACTTGGCATGTTGGTATATAGCAAAACATCTGCATTTGTCACATGATCCTACAATTTGATATCAACAATTGAGTGAAGATGGCATCGGTTGATATTGGTCAGCTTGTTTACATACCTTTTTAGACTATAGATCTCAAGTTGAGTAGAGGAGAAATGGTGGAACAACAGCTCGATATACTTTGCATTTTGTGGGGAATTTAATACTACTAACAGAGTACCTACCCACCCCAAGTTCCAAGTTCCCCAAGTGATCTTGTTCCAAGCATGCAAAATGGTCTTCTGATGCATACCTTTATTTGGGTGGCATATAGGCAACTGACAGCTCTGTATCGGCAACAAAACCTAACCCAGGTTACGTGCGTGAAGGAAAAACATACCTATGCTTATAATTCAATACACCTCATTTGCACTGGAAAACGTGGGGATGGGAATACTGGACTGTAAATGACAGACACATGTAATACCCTCCTTCACATAGAGGCAGCACAACACAATACACATTTACTTAGAGAACTTTCATCCCCCTCCAAGAACACCAGCAAAGATAAAAACACCCCAATACATTAAGTGGGGTCGTGCTGATCCCATGTCACAAGTCTGGATGTAATCGGCTCAGAACTGTAGGAGTAGCTGCCCAACAAACAAACACATAAAAACACCAGTGCAGTAATTAGAGTTAGGATGCTGAGACCATAGTTTCTTCTTTAGTTGGCCAAAGCACCTGCTGTGCAGGAAATTCTAGCAACAAGCTCTGCTTCAAGGCTATTGTCAATCGATACTGTGCTGTTGAGGTATGTGTACTTGTCTACACCATTTGATATAATGTTGATTAATATTCTGGTCTTCCATAAATAGTAGTATGCCTGTTGTTGGCTTAATGGTTTTGGATGGTGGGCTTGGGATCCGAGTTGGGATCTGAGGATCCTGTGTTCAAATCCCCCTTGGCTGTTGAATTTGTACTTGGTGGGGTTGACTCTGCCTGTCATCCTTATGTGGTTTGCAAAATGAGTGCCAGCTTGCTGGTATCCTGTGTCGGAGTGGTGACTTGTCCAGGATTGTACCATTAGCCCAGGAGACTGCTTTGGCAGCACCAATGCTCTGTATAGAGTATGGTCCCAAAGGATGAATGGATAAACAGCACGAGGGGATGGTAATGCATTTACTCCAGTCTTTTTGATGTAAGCAGATTGACCAAAACTGTTGATGTCTGTAATGTCTGCAAACTTTTTGATCACGTGCTGGATGGTGGTCAGTGAGTGAGCTATAAGGGCAATATCATCTGCAGACAGTAACTAAAACACACATCGTTGAGTTGCCTTTTACTTTGTGTGTAGTTGATGGAGGTTGAACAACTGCCCGTTATTTCTGGTGTTAATGTACCTTGATCGATGACATCTTGAAATACAATTCCCAAGATGGCAGACGGGTACAAAGTGAATCATGTTGGAGCAAACACTCAGCCCTGTTTAACTCTGTTAATTTCAGAAAATGGTTGGAATGTTGATTGTGATATTTCTACTTGTCCTTCATGTTACCGTGGAACTTCCAAATCATTGCAATGAGTTTATGAGGGAATACATACTTTGCCAAGATCTTCTATAAGGCCTCATTGCAGTTTGAATCAAAGGCTTTTGAAAAACCTAAAATATATTGAACTGTGGAATTTTTTGTGCGACTGTCTTCTACTGAAGTTGACATAGGGTGAAGATCATATCAGTTGTGCTGCAGTCACTGTGGAAGCAGCTCTGGGTGGCTTGGTGGGATGGGTTCACTGATTATTTACAGTCTGTGAAGCAGCATCTTTGCAAGGATTTTTCCAGTAATGGAAAGCGGAGATTCCTGGACAATTACTGCAGGGCTGAAGATTCCATTTATGCTTGAAAATTGATAAAATTGTGGCATCTCTGAAAGCTTGGGGGGAGATCATCAGCATCCCAACAGTCTGCGAACAGCTCATGCACAGCAGGCAGCACAAGCAATAGTGGAGCACCAGCATGTTTGTACACTTCTGCAGGTATCTGATCTAGACCAGGGGTATTCCTATTCACGATAAGATTGATAGCATCAGCAGCTTAATGGCATGTAGGTGGGTTGCCAAGATCTTCATGTGTTCGTTGCTGATTCACTAACTGTAAGAGGTGATTTCTCACAGTGAAGTTTTTTGAGAAATCCTCAAAATGTTCTTTCCAGTGACATAATGTCTGTGCCAGGTGGTGGCTTAGGATCCTTGGATCCTGAGTTCAAATCCTGCTTGGCTGTTGAATTAATACCAGGTGGGGTTAACTCAGCCTGAGTTAACCATCCTTCCGAGGTCAGCAAAATGAGTCCCAGCTTGCTGGTTTCCTGTGTCAGAGTGGTATTAGATTCCGAAGTATTAGATATTAGAACCGAAAAGTTCTGACAGTCCTGTCTAGAATTGTGCCTAATAGTCCAAGAGACTGCTTCGGCAGCACCAATGCTCTGCACAGAGTATGCTCCCAATGGATGGATAACGTCTGTTCAGTTAGTCGTGTATTTCCATCAGCAGATTGCACAGGGCAAGTTGATGAACTGCAAAGCTCATAG
Source organism: Eptatretus burgeri (assembly GCF_056783735.1). NCBI lineage: Eukaryota > Metazoa > Chordata > Myxini > Myxiniformes > Myxinidae > Eptatretus > Eptatretus burgeri. The sequence continues at coordinate 92,557,418 of NC_140961.1, forward strand.
GTGGTCTTCAAGGCAGCATTGAGGCTTTGTTTTCTTTTCTGCGAGTTCTTGAAACTACTCTGCTTTCATGTTCTATTAGAGGTCCTCCATGTGTTGTAGTTGTCAATGAAGGTTATCTTTAGCTTTTTTTGAGTTTCTCCTCTGTAATAGTGGAGTCTGGTTTCTGAAGGCAGATGATTCTGGCCCTGTGAGGTCGTAGATGTGAGAGGTCGTAGATGTTATAATCATTCTCATCAAACCAGTTAAGTCAGCATGCTTGCGTGTTGGTTGGCCAAATGACAAGGACACTGCACTGCATACAGCTTCCTGGGAGGTGCACCAGTGATCTTTCACATTACCTTTATTTCTGTCATCTGAACAGCTATGTAGTGCATGACTGATACTTGTTTTTTAAAGATGCTCTATTTTCACTTTTGACTGCCGAAGATTGAAACATTGAGTTTCTTATTTTTAATGTGGCTGCTCTCGTTCTGATATTAATTTGCAGCTTGAATCATGCCCATAACAACTGTTGGCTGATTAAGTAGTCAGTACTTCCCATAACCCAAATGTTACATTAAATTGTAGAATGCAGATCAATCCTTCCAGTGATGACAGTTGAGGAGGTGTTGCTAAGAATCGAACCATTTATCAGAAACATACTAGAAAGTATTGGAAAGAGCCCATAAAATTCCTTACACAGAAACAGTAGCAGTACCCTTCCGAGGGTACTTCCGAGGTCCTTCCGAGGTCGGCGAAATGAGCACCAGTTGTACTGGGCCCGGTGTATGCCCCGGTTAGAATAGGTGTACCATATCCCTGTGTGTCGTAAGAGGCGACCAGGGTTGCGTCAGGAAGGGCATCCGGCGTAAAAACCTATGCCAAATCATTATGCGGACAACAAAACGAATTTCCATACCGGATCGGTCGAGGCCCGGGTTACCAACGACCGCCACCGGTACCGGTGGTCAGCAGGGTACCAGTGGAAATTGTGCTACTGCTGGGCGAAGGAGGAGAAGGAGACGGAGAAGGCGAGTCCGGAGGCAGTGGGAGAGGGGGAAGGGTAGAAGTGTGGAGGTGAGAGTTGGAACTCTGAATGTTGGGACGATGACTGGCAAAGGGCGAGAGTTGGCTGATATGATGGAGAGAAGAAAGGTGGACATACTGTGTGTACAAGAGACCAAGTGGATGGGGAGTAAGGCGAGGAGCATTGGAGGTGGTTTCAAACTGTTCTACCATGGTGTGGATGGGAGGAGAAATGGTGTCAGGATAATCCTGAAGGAAGATCATGTCAAGAGGGTATTGGAGGTGAGGAGGGTGTCTGACCGAGTGATGAGTGTGAAGTTGGAAATTGAAGGGGTGATGATGAATGTCATCAGTGCATATGCCCCACATATGGGGTGTGAGATGGAATATAAAGAAGATTTCTGGAGTGAGTTAGATGAAGTGGTGGAGAGTGTATCCAAGGATGAAAGAGTGGTGATTGGAGCAGATTTCAATGGACATGTTGGGGAAGGGAATAAAGAGGATGAGGAGGTGATGGGGAGGTACGGTCTCAACAAGAGAAATGTGGAAGGGCAAATGGTGGTAGAGTTTGCAAAAAGAATGGAAATGGCAGTGGTAAACACGTATTTCAAGAAGAAGGAGGAACACAGGGTGACATACAAGAGTGGAGGTAAGTGCACACAGGTGGATTACATCTTAAGTAGGAGATGCAACCTGAAAGAGATTAGTGACTGTAAGGTTGTGGCAGGGGAGAGTGTAGCTCGACAGCATCGATTGGTGGTCTGTAGGATGACTTTCGAGGTGAGGTTGAGGAAGAGAGTGAGGGCTGAACCAAGGAGCAGATGGTGGAAGCTGAAGGAGGAAGACTGTTGCGTGAAATTTAGGGAGGAGGTGAGACAGGCGCTGGATGGTGGTAAAGATGGGTGGGATGATTGGGCAACGACAGCAGAAGTTGTGAGGGAGATAGCTCGGAAGGTACTTGGTGTGACATCTGGACAGAGGAAGGAAGATAAGGAGACTTGGTGGTGGAATGAGGAAGTACAGGAAAGTATAAGGAAGAAGGGGTTGGCTAAAAAGAAGTGGGATAGTCAGAGAGATGAAGAAAGTCGGCAGGAGTATAAGGAGTGGCGTCGAAAAGCAAAAAGAGAGGTGGCAAAGGCCAAGGAAAAGGCATATGACGAGCTGTATAAGAAGTTGGATACAAAAGAAGGGGAAAAGGATTTATACCGATTGGCAAGACAGAGGTACCGAGCTGGGAAGGATGTGCTGCAGGTTCGGGTGATAAAGGACGCAAATGGGAATGTGCTGACGAGCGAGGAGAGTGTGTTGAGAAGGTGGATGGAGTACTTTGAGGAGCTGATGAATGAAGAAAATGAGAGAGAGAGAAGGTTGGAAGAGGTGGAGATAGTGAATCTGGAAGTGGGGTGGATCAGTAAGGATGAAGTGAGGACTGCTATGAAGAAGATGAAAAGTGGAAAGGCGGTTGGCCCAGATGGTATACCAGTGGAGGCATGGAAGTGCTTAGGAGAGATGGCAGTGGGGTTGTTAACCAGATTGTTTAATAAAGTCTTGGAAAGTGAGAGGATGCCTGAAGAGTGGAGATTAAGTGTACTGATTCCGATTTTCAAGAATAAGGGTGATGTGCAGAGCTGTGGAAATTACAGAGGGATAAAGTTGTTAAGCCACACCATGAAGTTGTGGGAAAGAGTAGTGGAAGCTCGGTTGAGAGGAGAGGTGACGATCTGTGAGCAGCAATATGGGTTTATGCCAGGAAAGAGCACCACTGATGCGATGTTTGCTTTGAGAATGTTGATGGAGAAGTATAGGGAAGGCCAGAAAGAGTTACATTGTGTGTTTGTGGATTTAGAGAAAGCTTATGATAGGGTGCCAAGAGAGGAGTTGTGGCATTGTATGAGGAAGTCGGGAGTGGTGGAGAAGTATGTGAGGATCGTGCAGGATATGTATGAGGACAGTGTGACAGCGGTGAGGTGTGCGGTAGGAATGACGGACCGGTTTAAGGTTAAAGTGGGATTGCACCAAGGATCGACTCTGAGCCCTTTCCTGTTTGCAATGGTGATGGACAGGTTGACGGACGAGATCAGACTGGAGTCTCCATGGACCATGATGTTCGCGGATGACATCATGATCTGTAGGGAGAGTAGGGAGCAGGCTGAATCGAGCCTTGAGAGGTGGAGGTACGCACTGGAGAGAAGGGGAATGATAGTCAGTCAGAGTAAGACGGAGTACATGTGCGTAAATGAGAGGGAGGGTGGTGGTATGGTGCAGTTGCAAGGAGTTGAGGTGGGGAAGGTGGATTGGTTTAAATACTTGGGATCAACTGTCCAAAGTAACGGAGAGTGTGGGAGAGAAGTGAAAAAGAGAGTGCAGGCAGGATGGAGTGGGTGGAGAAGAGTTGCAGGAGTGATTTGTGACAGAAGGGTAGCTGCAAGAGTGAAGGGGAAAGTGTACAAGACGGTAGTGAGACCAGCTATGTTGTATGGTTTGGAGGCGGTGGCACTAACAAAAAGACAGGAAGCGGAGCTGGAGGTGGCAGAGTTAAAGATGCTGCGATTCTCGTTGGGAGTGACGAGGATGGACAGGATAAGAAATGAGTGTATTAGAGGGACAGCGCAGGTAGGACGGTTTGGAGACAAAGTGAGAGAGGCGAGATTGAGATGGTTTGGACATGTGCACAGGAGGGAAACGGAGTATATCGGGAGAAGGATGTTGAAGATGGAGCCGCCAGGCAGGAGGAGAAGAGGAAGGCCAAAGAAGAGGTTCATGGATGCGGTGAGGGCGGACATGCGGGTGGTTGGAGTGTCAATGGAAGATGTGGAGGATAGAGCAAAATGGAGACAGTTGGTCCGCTGTGGCGACCCCTAGCGGGAGCAAGCCGAAAGAGGAAGAAGAAGAAGAAGAAGAAGAAGAAACAGTAGCAGTACCCTATTAGATTTACATTTCCCTCGACCAAATTTCCCAAATAATCTGTTCAAAGCTGTGTGGACTGCTCCAACTCTGGAATTTTAATCTACAAGAATGATGATTTTGTCTGAAGAAGAATGACGAATCAAGAATGATGAACATGAACAAGGAATGCATCGCATGACTTGGTTTAAATCTTCACAGAAGCACTGCTTCGCTTCACAATTTCTTGGCAGAATTGGTACATGGGCAGTCACGATTGTTACAAAGGTATTTTTGTCGAGTTGGTGGTGTAGTGTCATTTACAGCTTTGGGGAAGATCTGATAGCTCATTGTTGGAGATGGCAAAACCAACTCCTGCTTACCTACATTCGTCATGGTTTTTGCCTGATCAGAAGAACATGTAATTCTTCTTGCGAATAGCACATTTGAATGGCATAACTCAGCAACTCTCTCTCCAAAATGATTGAGTGTTTCAAAGTTAAATTGTTATTTTAGGCATCTAGTAGAGTTCTGACATTCCATGATTCCAAAGTCATTCCTTTCCTTTTGCTTGGTTTGACCACCATAAAGGAGTTCCACTGAATGTGGACATCCCACCAGGAATGCGAAGGGCAAGCATTGTTTACCCTGCTCATTTATTAGGATTCCGTTGAAGTCAAGGAGAAGGAGTACATTCCCTAAAGAGGCCTGCCTCATTACGAGAGACGGACCTTCCACTCTATAATCCTCTCAAAATGTATGGCAATTATATCCTCACTGCTCATGTGCAGAGTTTTGACTTTTGAGCTGCAGCTGCTCAAGTCTGTCAACACTGCCATTGCTTTATCACCGAAAAGCTTTTCTACTCCAATACAAATTCACTTGCAAAACTTCTCCGTCACTCCTCTTTTGTCCTCCCCTGAAATCCTTCCTCTATCCCAACAACTCGTATCTATCAAATGCTCTTGATAGGGGATTTAAATGATTAATTATATAATACAGGGGTAGCAGTTCTTTCTGGGATCACATACTCTAAAAATAATGGAGATCAGGTGCCCATCAGTGAGAGAATACAGTTATGGCCCCACAGTGTCTGGAACAGATCAGTGTTCAACAGATGAAATCTGATCGTGCTATTGACATCTACAGGAGTTCGTCTATCAGGACACAGTACCTTTTTCCACTACTGCCTGGATGAAGGGATAATTACTTGGACACCTTTCAAGGTCGACTAACATCCAAGTCTTTTGAGCATCACCTAACCAATACCCTTCCATCTTTGTTCCTCTGCCTCATGATGGAGTTTAACGGAATTTGCCAAAAGGTATGAACAGGGCTTGATTGTGAGATACTGGAGATCCAGATGCCTTGTGTTGGCTTATTGGTGAAAGTGGTGGGCTTGGGACCCCAGGGTCCTGAATTCAAATCCTGCCTTCTGTTGAATTAATAGCAGGTGGGGTTGACTCAGCCTGTCATCCTTCCAAGGTTGGAAAAATGAATACTGGCTTGCTGCGATGATTGAGCCATTTTAGTATCCTCTGTCAGAGTGGAGACCTGTCCAGGATTTTGCCCAATAGCCTCAGAGATTGCTTCAGCAGCTGTCTATCAATCTGGTACTTTAGCCATGCATTTTGGCATATTTTTCATTCTTCTTATTTATGAAAACATTCCAGAATACAATGCATGGCTTTTAAATGCTTATGACTTCACTCTATGACAGTTTTTAAGTGCATGATTTTGTACACATTTGAATGGGCAGCCATTTTTTTCCCATGCCTTCCTACATTCGGAGTACTTTCGGATTCCATGATGGAGTACCATCTTATTCTGTTACAATAAGAAAATATGTGGCAGAATTTGCACCCCCTTTGGTTGTAGTCGGGACTACAAAACATTATCATTTATCTTCTGCATTATAAAATGGAACCTTCTCAAAATTGTGATATGAAGTAGGGCATGTTGTGATCAATAAAATTCCTTTCAAAAATGCCAAAAATTATAAAGTGCATTTCCAAGAATGTGCCGCAGCACATTGCCCACAAAATGTGGGAGGAGGAAAGGGAGATTGGGGGGGGGAGGAGGAATTGCCTGCTTGTGTAATTAATAGGCAAACTCATAATTCAATAGCACATAATTAACAGACATACTCACGTTCCAATTGGAATGTAATTAATAGATGTACGCATGTTTCATTCGTACATAATTAATAGATATATTCACATACCATTATTATTATTATCATTATAATTTCAATAATACATAATTAGGAGATGTTCTCATGTTTCAATAGTACGTAATTAATTTATGTATTTCGGCACCATTATTAATTATTATTATTATTACTACTAGTATTATGTTCCATTATCAGTATCATCATTATTACCATGACTATTATCATTTCATTTCAATAGGACAAAATTAATTGACATGTTCTGTGCGGACAAACGTATCCAAATGAAATGCAAGAAATCCTCTGGCAATGGAAATACAACATGTTGTTTTGCAGGATCCCTTGTGTCAACAACTGAAACTAAAGTTATTTTGATTTATTGTGGTGAGCCCGACCTTGTTCCTTTTGCTCAGGAGATTAAGCGAAGAAACATAACAGGAAAAACATGGCTCGCAACTCAGCCCTGGGTCACTTCACCTTTGCTTTCCACACAACATTATTCTCATATTTTCGAAGGAAATATTGGATTTGCACAACGAAGGGGTCACATCCCTGGGTTTAAAGATTTTCTTACAGATTTTAAACCAAGCAGTCAAAACAAAACTGCGAAGAAATCACAATTTACCAAAATACAATTGACACAAAATACAAGCAATTTATGCATTCCATTTATTTTACAAAGTATTGATATCACGATGAAACAAAAATTTCTCAATAATTTCTCAGATCCTAATATTCGTATTCCAGGAAGTCTATTTTTTCTTGTAAATGGCATCTCAAAATCTGAGGTCAAAGGTGGTTGCAATGCATATGTCATGAGTGATAAGTATGACCTTTCACCTTCCAATATCAATGAGAAATTCAATGGATTCGATTCATTCTGGAATAAAACAAAAGAAATATCACAAATGAAAAATATTTATAGGTATGATATTTGTTCTGGACAAACTGATACCTATTATTTACAGCTCACATCAAGAAGTAGCCATAATTTTTCCTTTCTACTTGATGAGGAAAATGAAAGTGAAGATCTACCAGCAGAGAATGAAAGTTTGTTGAACGATTTCTTATTGGAACTATGGGAAAGGACATTTGGTTGCACTTGGCTGAAGGAAAGTGGAGTGAAAAAGTGCACAGGGCAAGAACAGCTTGATCAAGAATACTCCCCATTTACAGATGTCGCCCAACTTCGAATTACTTACAATACATACATGGCTGTCTATAGCATAGCACATGCACTTCGAGGAATTCAAAAATGTGAACATGGGCAGGGTCCATTTATAAATGATTCGTGTGCATTGATTGAGAATTTTCAACCATGGCAGGTTTGTTTCCTCTAAATTAATTTTCAAGTGGCTTAATTTTGCTTATTTTGGTAGGAATATTTCATAAGGCAGTACATATTATTACAACAGTAAAATACTAGTCATTTTTTATTGTAAAGCAAATTCTCAATGTTACTTTCATAATTCAATCCTGAATTCATGCAGTATAACTTTTTCAAATATACAGTTTCAAAAAGCCCTGGACAACTTTGGTTGGTAATATATTTAGAAACACAGATGATACAATGACACCTGTGGTTAATATGATTTTAAAAAATCATTAAGTTTTCTGCACATCATCAATACACTTCAAGGTGAGCTCCGTTTGTCATGTGCAGGAGATCATGGCAGTACATGAGTTCTTGCCATGTTCGGCTTACCATGTTTGCATCCACCAATGCACATGCAGCTGTGATCCGAGAACGAATATCCTGCAGCTTTGCCACTTTGGTGATGAAGACAACATCTTTGACAACCCCCAACAGAAAGAAATTAAGGGGGTTATGTCTGGTGATCATGAGGGCGAGTTGGTTTGTCCATCTCCGTCAATTCAGTGACTGGGAAATTTTTCATTCAGGACGGCTCAAACAATAAAAGCCCAATGAGTGAAAGCACTGTCCTGTTGAAAAATGATATCAGGTTTCAGGTCTTCCATCTTTGGGAAAGCAAATCCTTCCAACATGTTCATGCAAATTGTTGAGTTCTCTATCCTCCGCAAAGTAAAACGAATCCAACAAAAAATTCCAATTGACGTTTGGACTGTCACTTATGTGTTCAATCACTACGTGGAGGTTTTCAGAACCCCAAATCCTCACATTTTGCTGGTTAACCTTCCTCAATACATGGAAGCAAGAATTGTCTGTGAACATGTCATTTTTCTGCAAATCTTTGTTCTCTCGATGCAACTGAGCATTTCCAAGGCAAACACCTTGCATTTGGGTCTGTCATTTGGTTTAAGTTCCTGCAGAATCTGCACCTTATAGGCATAAAGCTTCAATCTTTTATGCAAAATTCTGTGCACATTGGTGGTCTGTAGTCCAGATGCATGTCAAATTGATTTTCTGAGACTTTGTTGAAATGATTCATGCACTTAATTAACGTCTGCTGCACTTGCGCTCAATTTCCGCTACTTTTCTGTTTCTGACAATTTCCAATCTCCTCAAATCTCTTGCACCATTCTCTGATACTAGTCTATGATGGCAGATTCCTTCCATACCTTGAGTGGAAATTACGCTGAACTTGTGTTGGATCTCGTCTCTGAACCATTCGACCCATTGAGCTTTCTCCTGTGGAGTCGCCATTTTATTTTACATTGAGCCACCAGACCTGAAAATAAAGAAAAATTATGAGTTTCTGCATCATGTAAACCAAGTCATTGTATCATTTGTGGTGCTAAATATATTAACAATCAAACTTGTACAGGTCTTTTTGGAACACCCTCTATAGAGTGACCACAACTGCACCAAATTAATGCAGTCACAAAAAAATAATGAAAATGGATACAACTTTCCGGTTTGCAGCATCTGAAAGAATATTTCTTAAAAATTAATATAAAGATTCGTCAAGACCATGTTTAGAAACTCACTATTTGACCTTTAGTTTTCGAAACTCACAATTTTAAGTATGCTTGGTTTGTCTATCCCTTTCCTCTTCAAGATACTGCCAGTCTCCATAAACATTTTGGTCCACGCAATCATTTTTAGCTCACCTGGACTTTAGTCTGGTGAGCTTTGTGATCGAGCAGTGTTCGTAGGTAAGTCAGACAGTCAGACAGTCAGTCAGTCAGTCAGTGAGTTAATGAGTCTGTAAACACTTCAGTCATTATCGCTTGAACTAAGCACACGGTTTTGATGAAATTGGCCACAAGCTTCATGTCTGATGCCAAATAAAGGTGTATTTGACAGCATCAATATCAGGTCAGGTATGGGAGCATGTGCCAGAACAGCACGTCGCTGTATCCACTTTCCGCCGGTACTCCAGGGGCCTCCGTCTGGCCATCCCCCAGGCAGATGCCAGGCCCATCCCCATCTCCTTGAGATGATGGTCAACCTGTTGCAACCATGAGGAACGTGGTCGACCCACTGGCCTCCTCCACTCATGAGACTCCCTCGCTGAGAGAATCTGGTGAGCAGGATCAGAGTCAGAAAAACGAGCCACATGTCCATACAGCCGCAACTGATGCTCACGGACTATGCAGGTAACAAATCTCATCCGAGTCTCTCTCAGCAACCGCTCGTTGGACACAAAATCCGACCAGCGATAGCCAAGGATTCTCCGAAGAGACCTGGTACCAAAGGAATTAAGTCTCCGTCTCAGATCCTTGGTCAGAGTCCAAGTCTCGCACCCATAGAGCAAGACTGGAAGTACCAAGGACCTGAAGACTCAGACTTTCGTCCTCCCGCACAGGTACCGGCAGCGCCACACCCCATGATCCAGTGAATCCATGACTCCCCAGGCCCGACCCAGACGTCTATTGACCTCTGACTCGCAGCCAGCAGAGACATGAATATCACTGCCAAGGTAAGTGAATCTCTCCACGACCTCAACATCCTCACCACAAACAGACACAGACAGGACAGCAGCATCCAAGATGTCACCGAAAGCCTGGATCTTAGTTTTGACCCAAGAAACCCGTAATCCCAACGGCTCCGACTCCTCATTCAGCACCTCGAGGGCCGCCAAGAGGATGTCTAAAGTCTCCGCAAAGATGACTGCATCATCTGCAAAGTCAAGGTCCGAGATCTTGACATTCCCAAATGATGCACCGCAACTTGATCTCTCCGACATCCTCCCTAGAATCCAGTCCATACAAGTGCTGGAAAGTGTGGGGGCAAGTACACATCCCTGACGAACTCCAGTAACAACTGGAAATAAGTCAGAGATGGTACCACCACACTTCACAGCAATCTCAGTACCAGAGTAGAGTTCAGACATCAGATCGATCAGTTTTGGTGGCACCCCACGAAGACCAAGAATCCTCCAGAGGACATCCCGATTCACTGAATCGAACGCTTTACAGAGATCAACATAGGCTGCAAGCAGCCCCTGCCGAAACTCTCGTCTGCGTTCGGTGAGGACACGAAGTGCAAGGATACGGTCAATCGTTGACCTCTTTGGTGTAAAGCCTGACTGCTCTGGACGCTGGTGCTCAAGCAGATGGTGGCGAACCCTATCGAGAATTATCCGAGCAAAGACCTTGCCCGGCACTGAGAGCAGCGTCACCCCTCGGTAGTTGTTGCAGTCTTGGCGATCACCCTTCCCTTTCCAGAGAGGGACAACAAGGCCCCTCTTCCAGTCAGTTGGGATGATGCCTGTGTTCCAGGCAGAGCACAAAACTGCATGCAACGACACGAGTGCAGCATTTCCACCAGCCTTGAGAAGTTCGGCATGGATGCCACAGATCCCTGTAGCTTTGCCCCGTTTCAACTGGTTCACCGCAGCCCGTGTTTCCACAAGCGTAGGTGGACCACAGTTGATTCGAGCGTCAGCAACAGGGATTGTAACACCCTTGACATCCAACTCGACAGTTGGGGGATCAGACTGGTACAACCGCTCAAAGTAACCGGCCCAGCGGGCCTTCACTTCAGACTCCTCTGTCAAGAGCCTACCACTCTCTGCTCGAACTGTAGTGCTCCGAGGGATGGGCTTGGATGAACGTAATGCGCGAATTCCCCTGTAAGCGGGACGAGAATCACCTGTCCACAGGTGATGCTCTACCCCCTCACAGATTCCTCGCACATAGGCCTCCTTGTCCACCCTCAGTGCATGTACAGTTTTACGCCTCAGCTCCCTGAACAGCTCAGCTCTGCCATTCAGCCTGGCCCTGCGACTCTAGTCAATGGTATCCAGTGTCCCTTGAGAGACAAAATTCTTCTTTGCCCTGCGGTGAGCTCCAAGGCATCCACCGGCAACATCAAGGACGGTGGTCTTGAAGGCGCTCCACAACTCTTCAGGACCCCCCAAAGAACCCAGACCCCCCAAGTGTCCACTCAGCCTGTTCGCAAACTCCTCAGCTACTCTCTCATCCCTGACCTTGGCAACATCCAGCCTCGGCTGGGATGGTACCATTCTCCAGGATTTAAGGTGCAGCTTTAGAGTTGCTACAACAAGCCTGTGGTCAGTATTGAGGAACTGAGCACTCCGGTAGACCCTGCAGTTCTGGATCATCCTCCAACGACCGTCAATGAGGACATGGTCAATCTCCTTTGCCACACCGCCAGCGTTGGAATACCAAGTCCAGCGATGAGCTTGTGGGCGCTGAAACCATGAACCAGCCACCCTAAGTCCATGACTTCTTGCAAAGTCAAGGAACTTAGTGCTATTCTGGTTCATAGTTCCTGACCCATGGGGACCAACACACACCTCATAACCGTCCCTATCAGTTCCAGTCGATGCATTGAAATCCCCCAAGACTAGAAGTGTATCTCATCTGGGGCACTGATCACCAACAGACTCGAGTGTGGCGTAGAATGCATCCTTCACTGTGAGATCACTCGCCTCAGTCGGAGCATAAACAGAGACCAGGGTAATGACACCTAAGGAGTGATGAATCCTTAATCTCATAATACGCTCGTTGACCGGTGTTACCTCAATTATCATTGGGGTCAGCTTGTTGGACACAGCTACAGCAACTCCTTGGGTATGGTAACCATCAGAGCGACCAGACAAATAGTAGGTGTAACCACCCACCATTATCTCGCCGCAATCCGGTCTCCGAACCTCAGAGAGAGCTGCAATCCCGATGTCCAAACGCTTGATCTCAGATGATAACAGAGACAGGTGATCATCCTCTCTTAGGGATAGGACATTCCAGGCACCCACCCGAAGGGACCGCCTCAGGTTAACCCAAGGAGACCGCCGTCTGGTGGACGACACCTCAGCACCACTCCGACACACTCTCCCGCAATCTGACCCAGGGATGTTACCCCGTGGTTTCCCTCCTATCAAAGATTGGGGGTCCCGAAGGCTTTGCCCCAATCCCGTCATCCGGTGAGCTGCCCTGCGAAGGGAAGCTGCACAGGAGGTACTCCCACGGAGTGGGTTTTCAGATTTTTTTGCGTTTTTGCGTTTTGCGGAATGAAGGGTTTTACGGTGGCCGGAGTGCAAATCCTGCCACCAACCTCCTAATAAGAAGTGACCCAACTGCAGGAGGACGTCCGCAGACACAGTTGAGCACTAGATATGGATGGCCGTTGGCTCACAAGGAGCTCCTCCGCCCTTTGACAGGTTTTGTTTTTAATCCTGCTGGGTGTCAGGATGGGTGTCATTTTTGTTTTTAATCCTGCTGGGTGATGCAGATATCCATCAATATCTGCACTCATTAAAGGGTTAAAATCAGGCTTGAAAAGCTGATTGTGTGAGACAAGGTGCAATTTGATTGGCTCCTGGCAAGATTGAACAAGGAAAATAGACAAATAATGTCATAGACCCCGTTATATTAGTAATGTTACTCTTCGGAGTAATAAGGCTAACCAATATTTATTTAAAACTGAAACGGCCGCCATTCTACCAGTCAGCCATCTTTGATCAGATCGCAAAATAACGAGAGGGGCATGTGTATGCCATCATGTGCTGTGCTTATGCCAAGTTTGAACGAAATCAGACAATGCATGTCTGAGAAATGTATGGAGACACATTTAAGTCACAAAATGGCCACCAGTCGGCCGTCTTGGATCTGATCTCGAACAAAAATAAGTGACTTATGTAAGCCATCATTCTGTATCTGTGTGCCAAGTTTGAACAAGAACGGTGAATGCATGTCCAAAAAATGTTTGAAGATGTGTTGGATACCGGATTTTTTACAATTAAAATGCTGCCAGTCAGCCATCTTTGTTCGCATCGCAAAACAAAATGATGTGTGTATGTATACCATTGTGTTGTCTTTGCGCCAAGTTTGAATATAATTTGTCCATACTTGTCCGAGATATGGTTGCGGACGCATGCATGCACAGACACAAAAATCAAGACCAAATCCATAAAAAATCGTTTCGGACTTTGTGCAATGTGGGCTAATAATGTATCTGAACTGCTTAATAAAAGCTGATATTCAAAATTTGATTCCATATTTGATGATCCAAACTCATGGCCGAAATAAATATGTCAAAATCTCGAATTAAATCGAATTTTTTTTTCGGAAAGATCAATTTTTTTCAAACACTATATAATGAAATAATAGCCTCCTATATTAAATACTAGGAAATATCACCCATCGCTTTGTTGGTGGGAACACTGAGATGTGGGGAGAAAAAAGAGGAGTAGGTCAGAGAGGGGCAGAGGGAGAGTGAGGAGATAGAGGAGGAAAGAGAGAGGAGGGAGGGGGAAAGAGAGAGGAGACAGACGGAGACAGATATACTGTATATATATATATATAGATATATATATATATATATATATATATATATATATATATATATATATATATATAGGAGGGAGGGAGGGAGAGTAAGGTGGGGGGTTGGCAGGAAGGGAAGACGATGAGAGGTGAGAGGAAGGGAAGGCAGATGTGTGGTGGAGTGTCAATTACGATTCAGGCTATCTCATGAAAACGATTGTGCATAGAATAACAGTACATACGGAAACAAAATAATGTGTGAAATCCATTTTCGACCGGTCATACTATAAATTCCACCCAGAGACAAACACCACTTGGACCCGTCCAGAGCCAAGACAAATTCCCATCCAGACACGTCTGGAGACAAACTCCTATCCGGACACATCCGGAGCAAACTCCCATTTGAATTAATTCATCAGAATAAATTATTAAGAAAAATAAATATGCTGAAGAACTTTTTATTTCCTTGTGGTGTAAATGGATGAATTCAAATGACTTAAATGTTCAATCAACAAAGTAATCTCAAACAAAGAATTCAACAATCATTTATAGAAAAATGGACAAAGAGCAGTTGCTTATCACAATGCCTTACTTAACAATTAAACATGAGACATGGGTACCCAGCAGATCATTCAGGGCAAAAAGAAATCCAGTCTCGGCTTACCAAGGCAGAAGTCATTATGCGTCTAATAAAATGACCCAAAATGTACACAAAAATGAATGGTTGCTATGCACACCTCCGTTGCTTAGCAACAGCTAAAATACTTTATCGTACATCGTACACTTATTGTGGACTGTACAAAAAATCAATACCTCCGAAACTGGACCTCCGAGGGACCTGTTTTTTTGTGCCCGAGGAGAATGTCTTACAGCATAATATAAAAAAGTAAAATCTTTAGCGAATTGATAAATGGAATTACCAGGGCTGCCATTTGTTAGAGTCTCTTTGGAAACATGCCTGAAATTTCACAAGGCGGGTTTCTGGGCGCAAACTAAGAGGGCTGTGATGATCATATTCATTGTGCTAAATTGATTGATAGCATGTACATGAATATCGGCTAGTCGCGTCGGCCAGCTTTCCATCTAGAGCAAGCAGCCATGTCGCCTACCGGCTTGTCTTCTAATTAATGAAAATAAATAATATATAGGAACATAACTGGAGCAAAATTACATAAAAAATGAATTACTTTACAAAATTAATAAGAGAAATGAATGTTAAGCACGAGGGTAACAATACACCTTTTCTGACAAGAGAAGAGACTGAACAAATGACAGTAATGTTTCATGGATTGATGATGGGTATTTTTCACAATTGTCATTTTCAGGGAAATATCAACACAACATATTGTAAAAACAAAATAATGGATTATCTTGAAATTAAACATGAACTCAGGAGAAAACAGTTTCAAAAAAAGGTAATGAAAATTTATATAATTTATTTTCCAAACATATAAATGAATGATTTTTTTTACCCATTTGGGAAAATAAGATAAAATTTAACAACCATAAAAATCTTCCAAGTTCATTAAGATGCCTCATCATTGGTTCAAGCGGATGTGAAAACCTGCCTGCTTTTGAAGATGCTCCTTACTCCCAACTTTTTAGATTTTGATAATTTAATCATTTTCACAAAGTCTTATTTCAACCTGAGTATCAATTACTCTCACCCGGTGTTAATGCAGGTCTTCAAAAAGAAGACATAATTGGTTTATTTAAACTTCAAAACAAACGAAATGATTTTTACATTGAAGATATAATACAAATATTTTGTGGTACACAGAAATGTAAAAATGAATTAAAAACAATAACTTGCATTCTTTGTGATAATATGGATGATACACCTTCACCCCAAGATTTGGATAAATCAAAAAGGAATCTTGTTAAATTTTGATGATTGTGTTAATGAGAGAAATCAAATGGTAATGGATAGCTACGACACAAGAGGGATACATTCTTCTTGTAATTGTATTTACCTTAGTCAATCATACTTTCAACTCTCTCGTCACACAATAAGAAACAATGCTCATACTTTTATCTTATTCAAGTTAAATTCAATAGATATAAATAATTTTTGGAGAAACAATTGTTCCATGTTGTATGGTAAAAAAAGAATTTGGGGAGTAGATGAACCACATAACTGGAAAATATATATACATTGTTATGAAACAAGATGAGACACTGAGGGTTTCTTATTTTTATTTTATAAACAATGACAAGCATAAATGATTGTTATTATTAATCTTATGGTTAAATCTGCTTCTGGAAAAAACTTTTATAAATCTTGGTTCATGATTAGTGAAAATGAAAAGATTACATGTTTTTTTTTTATAAACACCCCGTGATACGCATTGTATCAACAACAACCAGAGTAATGCGACCAGGAGAAGTAGGTGAAGATTATTACTACATTTCAATCAAGGAACATATGTAATTGAGGAATGAAGGTCAAATATTTGAGGATGTCTCTCTTGGTACAACAAAATATTCACATTGTTAGAGTGAGTTAAAGGAACTAAAATCTTGTGGTCGTGGTTTATTTGAAAATAATCCAGAAGGAATGAGACAAATGATTAAACCTCTGAGTGGTAATGGAGTTGAGATTTTATCATTCGGTTTTGATGTTGAAGAAGAAACTCAATGCAAAAGTATGAAAAGCAGAGATACAAGAATTAGTGAAGAAGAAATTACAACTCGTATTCATTCTTATAAAAAATTGATGAAATGATTCAGGAAAATAATTTATTTGAACACATCTAATTTAATATTGAAGAAAAGGAAAATTTCCCTATTGACCTTTACAATTCACTCAATGATATTTCCAATAAATATATGGCTACGAAAGAATGAGCAAGAAGATTTAAAGAACATCAAGAGTTGATTTCAAAAGTTGCAAAACAACAGGAAGACATAGAGAAGAAATGCAGACAGAAACTCAGGATGAAGAAGCATTTGAAAGAAAACAAGATAGTTTTTTTAAACCACTTGGAAAAAAAATAAACTCCCCAACAAATGTCCACAGTCCCTATGATGGAATACACCCCAAAAGACAACTTCAAATGACAAAAGATTTTTTGTCAAATGATGGATCAAGAACCAGAAGATATGGAAGAATTAGAATATGATGATGAAGGATTATTTCAACAACTGGAAGAGATAAATCAACCCCCTGATTAGATTGTGAATGCTCTCCAAAGCAATGGATATTCAATTCCGGTTCTGGGTTTGCAGCAACGGCAGGTTTCTCTCAGGGGTCTCTGCCAACTTTCTCAAAGTTAAGGTTCAAGACGTTATTTGTCCCATTTTAACTGTTTATTTTCTTACCGACATGTTTCGTTATGTTCCTAGATCGATTTTGTTTTAAAAAATCGATGCTATTTTGTGAGTTTTCATCAACCTTGTCTTTCCGGGTTCCTTGAGGGTTCCGGGTTCCGGGACCTTCCCCTCCAGGTACACGATCGGTTATATATGTTTTCTCTCGCCATGACCTTCAATTCCTATTTTCCCCACTTTCCCAACACCCCCATCCCTCCCAAATAAATACTCTTTCTTGTCTTAAATTCAAAAGAAAAAAACCCCCAAAAACTACCTTCCTCCCTCCATACCCATAAGTCATTATCCTTCTTCTTCTTCCTATTCATCTTCTTCTTCCTCCTTCTGCCGGCACACTATCTTTATTTTACTTGAGCTGACCCACTCTTGCCATTCCTCCAAAGCCAGTTGCCGACTGGGAATCCTCCGTCGTTCAAAGTCCTTCCTTGGCCCACCTCAGCTCCTCACCACATACAAAGCTCTTGTCCACAGCCTGATGGAGTAATGCTCTCCATCTGGGCTGGTGCTCCTGCTTCCCACCTTTCTCGGCTTCATGCTGTGGAAACAAAGGCATTGCGAATCATTGGCATCTCCCGCGATGAGGCTGAGTCTTTGGGCCTCTCACTCTCTCACCACAGGCAGGTCAGTGGTCTTTTTGCCTTCTACCATCTCCTCTCCGGTCTCGTCCCCCATGCTCTGTCTGCAATTTGTCTCCACCATATTTATGCAGGCCGCTCAATGTGCGCCAACAACCCCCTTTGTTAAAACTACGAAAATTACGAATCGCTGCTCACTTTCACTCTTTCAATCCTCATTTTTCTCACATTTGGAATAAACTCCCTCTGTTCAATCCCATTATTCTCTCCAGGCCTTCAAAACAGCTGTTCACCACCACCTCTCATTGTCTCCCATCCAAATCCTCGATCTTTTCTACCCCCTTTAATCCACCCCAAAGCCACCTCCTTCAAATTCTCTGCTTTCCTTCCTGAAAGTGCCTGTAATATCCATCTTGTATACCCCATGTTCCCTGCCCCATCCCTCGCCCTTCCACAGATCTACTAATGTCTCTGTTCCCCACTATTTTGTCCTTGCCACTCTCACCCCTCTTGTCTCCCCCCCCCCCCCCCCACTCGCTGTGTGTTGTGTGTTAGCTTTCATACGAGCCTCGACAAGGAATCCAAAAAAACAAACAATCAACAGATCAAAAAGCATAGCAGGTTTCATTCCAACAGAACAACCAGGAATATTCCATCTTGTTCAAAAAAAGGTAATGATATTAATGTTTCTTCTTTCAAAAGATGGAAGGCATGGTTCAATTGTGAGGGGTGAATCAAGTTATTTCGATAAACCATTGAATATGAAAAATGAGGATGATAGAGTATATAATGATTTACTAAACTCGCTTGATTATGAAGTTTCTCTTGCTAGTAAAGGCCCAGTCACACCTTGACGTTTTAGCCAGCGATGGCAACGTATTAAAATTTATGTAAAACGCTGGCTTACGTTGAACTTTTGATGTTTTTTTTTTAAGATTCGGACGTATTCATAGCGACTTGGTCTTATGCATAATGCATTAGTAACGGACACAAAACATTTCGTTGTGTTATAGATAACTTATACCAACGAATGCTGAACCTGTTGTCGGCCTACACAACCTATGCCCAACGATAGTCTAACTTAGGCATAGCGCATTGCACGCATCGCAAACGATGTCGTGACGTAGCCTATTAAAAGGCTGACGCACAACGATTTGAATCATAACTGCCATAGAAATGGAAGTGTCAACATCGCAGTCACACCTTGGCGATCTTACCAGCGTATGCCGACCTAAGAAAAATGTTGGGGCACGTCAAATACGGTATGAGTAAGTTTGGTATACGTGAGTAGAACGCTAAAGTACGCTATCATACGTCGTAGTAAGTAGAGTACGTCAAGAAATTTTAAACGTTCAAAATTTTACGACGTACTTGGCGTATGACACACGTTCCGCATGCGATGGGGATAAGTTGTACACACGATATGCGGACGCTTACACACGTCCACAAAGGCTACTTATAAGCTAGTCATAAGTCGAAACACGTCACGGTGATGTCTTTTTTACGCGAAACTTATTTCTAACCTATGTTTGACGTGCTTTGAACCAATTCTTTACTTAGTCCCAACACACATTGACGTATGTAGTAGGTATTCTAATGACGTCTTCCGGTCGACAAAAAAAATAAATGAACGTGTTTCTAACTTACAACTGCCATATAAAGACGTGTTCCCAGCGATTTTGGGAATTGCTATATAAAAATGGTGTTCATAAAAGGGAACCCAACAGTGTTTTCGAGTCGATGTCCATGTCAGCAGTAACAGTATCAGTATCAGTATTAGTATTAGTAGTACTTTGTTCTTGTTGGCAGTAGTAGGTGAGTGTGAGGGGGAGGGTGTGGGTTATGATGGATCCTCCTTGCGTCCGCGTGTCCACGGGTAGGAGACATGTTTGCACCATTGTTCGAAGTTCTTCGCGGCTAATTTTTTATGGGGCTTTTTCAACAATGAGCTATGGCTTGTTTTTACGATTTATGTCTATTCATAATGGGTTGGACAAATGCACAATGAACTAATAATGTGCATAGAGCACTTCGATAACTTATAGATACGGTATACCAACGAATAATTATCGTGTAGACGGCGTTCACAAACTAGGCCCAACGATAGCCTAACTTATCCATATTGTGTGGCAGTTTATCTTTGCCGGTGACGTGGGGTTTGCTATTCATAGGCTGCCACTCAACTATTTAAATGGCTGCATCTCCACTATTGAAAGTAGACGCTTGCGCTCAACAATTGGATTTTTTTTACACTCGACGACTTTTAAACGGTACCACTCAACTATTTTCATTGTTTACAATGAACGATTTAAATTGCTGTCACTCGCCTTTGTTTTTTGACGCTGGGGTTTGGAATTTTGAAGCGTTTCTTCTGAACGTGTTAAAACGCTCAAGCTCGACTATTTTAAATAGACGCTGCCGATGGACAATTGGAATCATAGCCAAGCTAGACATCGAAGTGTGAACATCCTCGTCATGCCGAAGAAAAGTTTGAAGAATGCTGCAAATAAGTGTCCTGGCCGTGCCCGTGGACACTGAAGCAAGGATGATCCATTATACCGACGTCTTTCAGCCTATGAGTAACTTAAAAGTAACGTCTGTCGACGTGTGGCAACGATCGCGTAATGTGCCAACAACACGTTAATCATAGGTTAGAAATAAGTTTCGGGTACGCTAAACATTACCTCGGCATGTCTCAACTTATGATTAACTTACAAGTAGCATGTGTTGACGTCTGTCAACGATCGCAGACCGTGCATACAACTTGTGGCCAGCGTAGCGGAACGTGTGAGTCATACGCCGGCATACGTCGTGAAATTTCAAGCCTGCAAAAATTTGAGGACAACCGAAAAGTACAACGTTTAAAGCCAGCGTACAACGACGTATGGCAGTGTTTTTCAGCGTGCTCTCAATGTTATCAAAACTTACCCATAACGTCTTCAACGTGTGCCAGCGTTTTAGAAAAAAATTTCAAAAATCGGCATACTTTGGCTAAAACGTCAAGGTGTGACTGGGCCTTAAGGAAAAGAAGAATGAAAAAGGAGAAACACATTATTGAGGGTTTAAGTAGGCCTGGTTCAGATGTTCGTTTTCTTCCACATAATCCATGGCAATTAGTTGAAGACTCTTATCATTGGTTGTTAGTGAGAAGGCTGCAAATAACAATTGTTTCAATGAAGCATCAGCCATTTTCGACCAGTTACTGAATGTGAAAATAATTAATAAATATCAATACAAAGATATTTTTCCAATGTTAAATGAGTTTAATTCCCTCTCATGATGAAAAGGAAAAAAAATCATCAATTGTTGATGCCACTGAGAATTCTTTTTTGTTGTTGAAAGGTTATAGAGAAGTTCATATATTTATGGATAAGATCATGGTAGAATTACTGCCCTTGAATGTTGGGAGAAAAATGATTTGTGTTTTCTTCTTTTCAAGACTATTTAACAAGTATGGTGTTTCAGGAAATAAAAAGAGATTTATAATAATTACATAGACTTTTTAAAACTTATAAATGAGAAGTACAATTCTTCGTTTAAATTTTACAATGAGTGATAACACATCTTCATTCCCATACCCACCACAAATTGACACAACAAAAGAATATGAGGCATCTTTATTGTCTCTAGAAACTTATAATACCTTCTTTAATATCACAGAGAAAAATGACAAGTTTAGTTATAATCTGGAAATCAGTTACAAAACTAAAACAGTTTCACCTGGCGCATACGAGATTTCTCAAGTATCTTCCAAAATTGCTCACCTTTTGAAGGAACAGGGTGATGAACCAAAAATATTGTTATAGTCATTCAAAAACATACTTCAAAATCAACAATTAAACTTAAAAATAACTACAAGGTTGATTTCACAATTGAAAATTCATTGAGAGAGTTGTTAGGTTTCTTCTCAATAAAGATTGAAACTAAGAGAATGTTTTTTGTGACAAAGTCATTCAAATATCCTCAGGCATAAATTCAGTGTTAGTTCACTGTGATTTGATTGATGGTGCTTATAATGATGGAATAAGAACAAATACAATATTTTCATTCAGTGCATACTCAACTGCAATTAGATATAACTTCAATATGGAACCAAAAAAATCTGGTTTATCTATACTTGTCTGGAAAAACTGCACACAGAGTAAATTTTAGGATAACCAACCAAGATAATTGCATGAATTATTTTAATGGAGAAATTATATCCATCAGAATTCACCTCCGTGAAGTTTTCCAACATATATATATATATATATATATATATATATATATATATATATATATATATATATATATATATATATATATATATATATATATATATATATATATATATATATATATATATATATATATATATATATATATATATATATATATATATATATATATATATATATATATATATATATATATATATATATATGATGGTTATTGTGAGGAAACACGAGTTGGAAAAATATAAAATAATTACAGTGGATGGGATGTTCCTTTCCCCATACGATAAGGGTGAAGGAATGTATCTTGGTGGAGTATATACGATAAAGCTAAAAGACAATGGGGTGTAGGACATCAATTTAAAAATAAAGGAGATGGGATAATTGATACTCGAATGGGTATAGGTTCAACAATTCTTAAACATAAAGACCTAATTGGTTCAACTTCTTCTGCTGTGGGAAATGTAGCTAGTGTTATAAAGAGTATAAAAGACACCCAAAAGGAATCCCATAAATTGCAAGCAATATACAAAATTAAGAAAGGCAAAACTCAGTTATCTCCCCAAGAATGACAAAAAATAATTCAAACACTTGGGTCAGGGTTTCAAAAGTGTTAACGTCTTCTTTTTTTTGAAATAAACACAAGTATGGAAGCAATTGATAGTATCTATGTTTTGGAAGATACCATTGTCATCTCAAGCTTGACTTAAAAAGAAGACTACTTCAAGGTAAATGCCATAACAGGTACATACTGGAATACGAATGGAACAAAAAGTTTTGAAATAAATAATCAACAAACTTATTTAAATCTTGACGAAAGTTCCTTGTTGTGTAAATTTACATTCACGAAGGCTGCACATCACAAAAATGCTACACTTGTAAATGATTTCTTCTGGAAAATGTTTGATAGTGTTCCTTTGTATATTGGAACACAAGAAGTTGAAGCGGTTTATTATGTTTCTGCTATGTCTGAAATGATGAAATTTACATTATATTCATTTAGTGATAGAATGGGAAAGGGGGCTGTCGAAGGTTTTATTCCAGATTTGGCAACGGAAACAAACGCAGACCCTGGTTATAGTCAATTAAAAGGAATGTATAATGATGATACAAAAGCAGGTAATAGTTTTACCGTGGCAGTTCCTCTTAAAGGTATATTTGGATTTTGTGATCAGGATAAAGTTCCGTATGGACTTAAAATTAGATTTCAACTGCAAAGAAATGATAATGAAAATAGATTGCTTGTTGGTACTACTAATGCTTTTGGTGCTCAGAATAAATTTGTTATTCATGAAATTAGTTGGTATATTAGTGAATATACTCCTAATCTTAAAACAAGAGATGCTGAATAGAAGACTGAACTCAAAGAAACCACTCAATGTATCATACCTTAAAAAAAGATGTCAACACGTTAAACTGAACGAAACCACTTACACTTGGAATTTGGGTGTTCTGGAAGGAAAGCCACGATACCTGTGGCTCATTTTTAAGAAACCAGCTGCAGTTACTGCTACTGATAATAATAATGTGTTGAGTGATAATGCTTAGGTGAATCAACTTCACATTTCTCTGGATGGAACATTTTATCCACGAGATAGATTGGAAATTGATTGGGAAAAAATGATTATGCTGAAGCATACAAGTCTTACCAAAAGGTGTGTGAAAGCAATGGTAAAGAACCCATTTTGGACATGGTTCCATTTGAAAGCCTATATACAATCTTTGTGCTTGACCCGAGTGCTCAAAAGGAAACGAGAAAGTACAATTGAGTGGATACTTCCCTTTACATTGAAAGAGGAGAGAGTGAAGAAATTGATACATATTGTTTGCTTTTGGAAGAAACAGAATTACTTATTAATAGAGACTAGCTGAAACCCCGTCACAGACGGATTCCGTTCATTCAACCATCCTCACCAGCTCACCCACCCTCGAGGGACATGGACATGGACTGGACAGGGCGTGCTTGCCCCCGCCTACTCATCCCCCACCCCATTACCCCCGCCCAAAAATTTAATTTCCCCGGCCCCGCCCCCGCCTCTTCACTCCCCGCCCCCCGTCTCTTGATTTCCCACCCCCACTTGCCCCCGGGCCCCCGCCCCCTTGTCCACCCCCTCACACTCAACCCCGCCTAATTCACCCCAGCCCAGCCATCCCCCGCCCCATTTCCCCCCCCCCGTCTCCCGCTTTCAATTTGCTTACCCCCAAAAAATATTTGCTTACCTTGCCCCTTGTCTCTTCCCTCCTCGCCCCCCCCTCTTCACTCCCCGCCCCCGCCGCTTCACTCCCCGCCTCCGCCTCTTCACTCCCCGCCCCCGCCTCTTCACTCCCCGCCCCCGCCTCTTCACTCCCCGCCTCTTCACTCCCTGCCCCCGCCTCTTCACTCCCTGCCCCCGCCCCTTCTCTCCTCCCCCCGCCTCTTCACTCCTCGCCCCCGCAGCTTCACTGCTCGCCCCCGCCTCTTCATCCCCCCGCCCCTGCCTCTTCACTCCTCGCCCCCATCTCTTCGAAAAGTGTTTATTCTGCTTCAGAGTTGAAGGTTGACTATTGTCACGATGTGCGATGCACTCTTACAGGTACGAAGTTTCTTTTAGTCCAGGTAACAGTACCGAGAAAAACGTGACGCGACCGCTAGGAGGAGCACAAAATTGGTCCTTCAGTATTAATATATAAAAGATACAATGTTTCTTGTTACGTTTTTTTGTCTCAAATTCACATTCTGAGGTAGTCAGCATGTGCAGAAGAGGGTTTTACATTGCAGACGCTATTTTCGAGGAGTGGAATTGCACCTCTCAGCGGTAACGGTCTGTCGACGAAAGACGTCGTGACGTCAGCGAATGACCGATGATGTCATGACATCCTGACGCCTCTCAGCGGTGACGTCACACGTCGCCATGTAAACGAATGTAAAACGAAAAGTGTTTATTCTGCTTCAGAGTTGAAAGTTGACTTTTGCCACTATGTGTGATGCACTCTTGCAGGTACGAAGTTTCTTTCAGTCCAGGTCACAGTACTGAGAAAAACGTGACGCGACCGCTAGGAGGAGCACAAAATTGGTCCTTCAGTATTAATATATAGATGCTTTAGAGTTGAAGGTTGACTATTGCCACTATGTGCAATGCACTCTTACAGGTACGAAGTTTCTTTCAGTCCAGGTCACAGTACCGAGAAAAACGTGATGCGACCGCAAGGAGGAGCACAAAATTGGTCCTTCAGTATTAATATATAGATAATGGTGTTATGATTCGTCTCACATAATTTTTTGATAAATGAGTAGTAAAGTGTCAACTGGGGTATATGTTAATCAAATCAATCTTTATATTCATTCTTCAAAAAAAAAAAATCTTTTGGTATTCAAAATCAAAAGCCTTGTATGATTAACGTGAATACAATTTAGAGAAAAGGAGCAGTAAGAATTGATGTTTTGCTCACAAGGGAACAGGTGAAAATCTTGAAAGAAACTGGCTCACTTAAGATTAAAATGTCAAAACCAATGTTGAAGAAGTATTCAATAAGAGAGACGAGTGGAGGAATTCTCCCATTTCTAATTCCTTTATTTGCTGGTTTAAGTGTGGCTGGAGCATTGACGGGTGGTATTTCAGCAGCAGTGAAAACTGCCAACGAAAGGAAGGCTCAACTCCAGGCTCAAAAATAATTGGAAATATAAACAAAGAGTTGGAGAAACAAATTTGTGGAAGTGGTGTA
The DNA here is from genome assembly GCF_056783735.1 of Eptatretus burgeri. NCBI lineage: Eukaryota > Metazoa > Chordata > Myxini > Myxiniformes > Myxinidae > Eptatretus > Eptatretus burgeri. The sequence goes on from NC_140961.1 coordinate 92,582,953, forward strand.
ATTGTAGATTTTGCTGAAAGACTTGAAAGCCTACCTGATAAAGTGAGATTGTTAGTTGGAGATATGCTTTCTTTTATCGCACAAGCAGATGTAAAATTATCTAAAAGAAATAATATATTATATCTTTCTCATAAATATATCAGTATTGATGAGTGGTTTAAAGAATTTTGAAAGAATACAACATCAAATTAGAACTTGTCAAATATTGTCAGAAATTAGAAACTGATAATGTGGTTATTTGTATGAGAGATGAATTCACAAACTTGTCTGAACATACAAATAATATTATAATGAATTTAGAAGATCATAATGGAAACGGTTCTCATTGGGTTTGTATTTACAATAATCAGGTTAATAAATATTATTTTGATAGTTATCGTCTTCTACCACCTGTTGAAGTCATGAAATTCTTTCAGAATTGTGTTTATCAAACATTTCAAGTCCAAGAATTAAATTCCAAGTGTGGTGGTCAATTTTGTTTACATGTGTTATTTAAACTCAACAAAAATAAACAATTTTATGATGGTATTTTTAATCTAATATATATGACATGTTGGAAAAGATGGTTCTTCCTTTGGTGTATCCCAATAACTGGATATCGATTTATCAAATTATTACACAAAGGCACAGGCTGAATGACAGAAATATAGTACAACAAAAAATATTAATATGAAAAATGCTGATAAATTAATAAATTATCCAAGCCCGACTGACGCGAATGACTTGGTGAGATGAAGTGATTCATCACAATACACACTGATGGGCCAAAACATTATGAGCACTTACAGGGGATGGGCTCCCAAGGCTCATCGATGCACGAGGGAAATGAAGGCGATCCCATCTGGTCCGAACCGACAGAAGATCGACTGTGGCACAAGTCACAGAAAATTTTAATGGTGGTCAGAGGAGGAATGTGTCACAATCCACAGTGCATCACACCCTGCTGCGTATGGGGCTGCATAGCCACAGACCGGTCACAGTGCCCATGATGACCCCTTTCCACCATCAAAATCGCATGCAATGGGCACGCGAGTATCGTGTCGAAACTGGACCTTGGAGCAGTGGAAGAAGGTCGCCTGGTCCGAGGAGTTCCGTTTTCTTTTTGATCACATGGATTGCCGTGTTTGTATGCGCCATTTACCTGGGGAAGTGATGGCACCAGGATGCACTGTGGGAAGACGACAAGCCGGTGGAGGGAGTGTGATGCTCTTGGCAATGTTCTGCTGGGAAACCCTGGGTCCGGCCATTCATGTGGACGTCAATTTGACACGTATCACCTACCTAAACATCGTTGCAGACCAGGTACACCCCTTCATGGCAATGGTATTCCCTGATGGCAGTGGCCTCTTTCAGCAGGATAATGCGCCCTGCCACACTGCACACGTTGTTCGGTAATTGCTTGAGGAACATGATGAAGTGTTCACGGTGTTGCCCTGGCCTCCAAATTCTCCATATCTCAATCCGATTGAGCATTTGTGGGATGTGCTGGACCAACAAGTCTGATGTGCTGGACCAACCAAGCAGCTCCAACTCGCAAATTACAGGACTTGAATGATCTGCTGCTAATGTTTTGGTGCCAGATACCACAGGACACCTTCAGGGATCTTGCAGAGTCCATGCCTCCAGCGGGTTGGCACTGTTTTTTGCGGCACACGGAGGACCAACAGCATATTCGGCAGGTGGTCATAATGTTTTGGCTCATCAGTGTCTATATGTATGTATGTTTGTCTGTCTGTTTGTCACACGATTTTTGGCCACAGTTTTCAAGCGATTGTTTTTAAATCTTTTGTATTTGTTGGTGACCGGCCAGGGACAGCAACGCTAAATGTTGTTGAAGATCAGATTCCAGATCCGGATCTGAGACTTTTTTCAGTGATTCTTCACCATTGAGGGATGAGGCTAAAATGACATTGCCTGATATCTCAAAAAGTTGAAGATGGATTGGGATGAAACTTGGTGGTCAGGTTGGGTGTTTTACAAGGACTACTTTTTTCGATTTGGTGTGGATCTGAATGCGGATATGGATTTGAGAATTTTTCAGGTGATTCTTCACCATTGATAGATGGGGCCAAAAACTATATACAACACATATTCGCTAAAAGTTGTGGACGACATATGACAAAACGAGGTGTTCGAGTTGGTTAGCTGAAAGAATAAGCTGATTTGATTTGGGTTAAGGTCCAGATTCAGATCCGACCTATCATTGGCATCCAAAATGTAAACTATTCAGTCTGGCGGAGGTATGTTCTCCACAGATTGCCACTCCGTTTCGCCAAGTTTTCACTCTGTGAGTGATTTTTCATTTGTTTGTCTGTTTGTTTGTTACCCTCGCCGGAGAAGGTATTGCATTTTGGTCCATATATTTGTTTGTTCATCTTTTTGTTTGTTTGTTTGTCCGCACAGGACCTTCATGTTTTTCTCTGCAACCACTTGTCCGATTGAGACTAAATTTTCCTCATTAGTGTGATGACTCATGCCGAATGTTTCAATGATAATGATACGCCACATGGTGTGCCAGCCATGTTGGGAAAACGAAAAATTTTTGGACTTCTATATCTCTGAAACCACATCAAGGAAAAAAATTGAAACCTGGCACCTAGCAAGTACTCCTCATGGGGAATGTGACTTTTTATGATGTCATAGGTGCTTTCCTTATGACATCATAATTGCATATGTAGAACACTACATATGATCATTATGAAAATTTTTGAGGGTCATCTCAGGATAAAATGGCCACAAAAATAAATTGATGATGTCATCGGTCATGTGATTTGGCAGCCTTATTTTTTTTTATAAACCTTCAAAAATCTTCTCTGAAATGGCTGAGCCAGTAATCACTGCCAGTATTTATAAAGAGGCAGTTCTAATTATTTCTCTTATTAATTACATAATATTCCAGTACGCAAATGCCACACCAATATACACAACACAAAACTACACAAACACCACACAAAACAAGTCCTGGCGAGGGTATGCAATCTCGTTGTTACTTTTCTTACTTGCTTTTGTTTCCCTGCTTTCAAGTTACCCTGCTGAATAAAGTTTGTGTAGTGTTTGTTATTGCTCACCATGACATAAAACATTCAACATTTTGTTGATTCTTTCCATTGTTTTTTTTTTTGTAGCTTTTATACTATGTGAAGAATGTGAAATTTTTGAACAATCTTGGTGAGCTGATGAGCTTCGATGAGCATGGAGAACCCTCTGCTTTTTATGAACTCATTAATTGGCATAAAGACAAGAATGATAACATCAACTTCAAGTTGGTAGGAAGTTTCAAATCAATGGTTTCACCAGAAAAACGTTTGCAAGTTGACAAAGACAACATTATCTGGAATGGAGGAGGAAAGAAGTTAAGTATTTATTTTCAACCCCTCTTATTGCTCTCCTTCTTTGAAGTACTCTTTCCATTCTTCCTGCTTTTTCCATTTCTTCTGACTGAGTCAAATAATTGCCAATGCCCACAACAATTTGACACCCAATAACCTTTTTCTAAAAATCTATTCACCTGCCATGCTGCCCAAGAGAACCTGGATGCCCAGCAAAGTGGTTTCCTTGCAATGGAGAAAGGGCATTGAATTCTCATTGTGAATGTGTGGCTCAACAATCAGAATGCAGTTAAGTTTTATACCATGGTGCTTGAATTGGGAAACAAAAAATATTGTCACTTATTCTTTAAAAACCCATTCAGGACCCGAAAACATAAAAAGTAAGACTGATTATAATTTTCATAATCACTGGTAGAAGCACAGATCGAATTGTTTTTTGTCGAGTTAGAAAGAAGAAAAAGTGAAACTCTCTCGAGGAAACGAATTCCGCAATGACAATGATCAACTCTATACATATATACATATTGTTACGAATCTGGAAGTCATGAGCACTCAACATACAGGTCCGAAAGCTCAGTTATTTCGATAAGTAAATGTGGATAGATAGCTCCCCGTGCCTTGTTTAATGGGTAATTGAATGTACATGCGTTGCGAAGTTACTTTGATAGTCAGGGTTTTCTTTCATTTTTACACCCCTCGTAACTACAAAAACACCAGCATCACCCTCACCTTCACCTCGCTCTGACTGACGCCATTGCCTACGTGCGTGTCAGCATGTATGTGGGCGGAGCCCACGCAGGATGGTGTTCCCCTGCCTGTTTGGAGGGCAGTCCGCAGCGATGGCCGTCACGCCCCCCACCCCATCAATGGCCTTGGCGCCCGTTTTGGCCAATGACAGTGCGACGAGCGCATTTTGCGCACCAAAACCGTCCAGTGAGGGAGATCGGGGAGG
>NC_140961.1:92592233-92617233 GCF_056783735.1 Eptatretus burgeri
GAGCAGCTCCACACGCCCAGCGAAGTCTTGACTCTCTGTTCCGACTCCTTCGCCTCGTTCCGACCTTTACTACTCCTTCTCTCGTTCCCTCTTGCGACTCTCCGACCCCTCGTTCTCGTTCTGCTGACTCTTTCGCTCCGACTTTCCCACGACTCCTTTGTCTGGCCACGAACACCGTCCTTTTATCCCCCGTAACTTGCCCCCCCTCCCTTTGACCTTTCAACTCGCTCCCCATTGGCCCGAGAAAAAGTGGGCGTGAAGGCTTTTTGATCCACAAATTTGCATATATCCCGATCGCCCTGGGGGCGAGGGCCAATTCGCCCTCGCTCACCGATTGGACGGCAAAAAGTGGGCGTGTGTCGTTTTGGATCCGTTTTTGAAGCAGAAAATCCGTGATTTTGTACACGCTGTTCAACGTGCGCCCCACAGTCCAGCATCGGTGCCCATGAGTGGCGCGAGATAGCCGGTGATGCGATGGTGGCGGAGTTGCGACGGTAAAGGTCATGGCGGTTGTGGTGAAGCGACGTTGTGGTTGGTGGTTGTTGTTGTGGTTGTGATGGTGGCGATTGGTCCAAAATAAAGATGGTAAAGAAAAACAGCTATCCTGAAGAGTCGCAGCACGTATAAATGACATGTATTCCCACTAGACAACGGGTTTGGGCCTAACTACACATGCACTTACCGAGATACCTCACCTAAGGGACCTGAATGGTGGTTTGCGAATCTAGTAACCACAACAATATGTATGTATATATATATATATATATATATATATATATATATATATATATATATATATATGTATATATATATATATGTATATATATATATATGTATATATATATATGTATGTATATATATATATATATATATATATATATATATATGTATATATATATATATATGTATGTATATATATATGTATATATATATATATGTATATATATATATATATATATATATATATATATATATATATGTATATATATATATATATATATATATATATATATATATATATATGTATATGTATATATATATATATATATATATATGTATATATATATATATATATATATATGTATATATGTATATGTATATATATATATATATATATATATATATATATATATATATATATATATATATATATATATACATATATACACATACATGAGGTGTGTTCAAAAAGTATCCAACCTAAAGGTTAGTGGCTTGGAATCCAAAAGGTCCTGAGTTCAAGCCCCATTGGCCGATTGAATTAATACACACCAGGAGGTTGACTCAGCCTGTCATCCTTCAGAGGTCGGCGAAGTGAGTACCAGTGTACTGCGCCCGGTGTATGCCCCGGTTAGAATAGGTGTACCATATCCCTGTGTCGTAAGAGGCGACCAAGGTTGCGTCAGGAAGGGCATCCGGTGTAAAACCTGTGCCGAATCATTATGCGGATCATAACGGATGATCCGCTGGGGCGACCCCGAACGGGAGCAGCCGAAAGAGGAACAACAACCCCCTTCTATATATATATATATATAAATATAATATATATAAAATATATATATATAAAACAATATATATATAAAATTTTAAATATAAATATAAAAAAAATATATATATATAAAACAACCCCCTTCTGGAAAAACTACCAGAATCACGAATCACTGCTCACCTTCATTCTTTCATCCCTCTTTTTCCCCACCTTTGGAATAAACTCCCACACTCTCTCAATCCCATTCTTCCCTCCAGGCCTTCAAAACAGCTGTTCACCACCTCCTCTTGTCTTCCCCCATACAAAATTTCGATCTTTTCTTCACCCCTTAATCCACCCAATCGCACCTCCTTCAAATTCCCTTGTTTCCTTCCTGAAAGCCCCTGTAATTTACATCTTGTGTACCCCATGTTCCCCATCCAATCCCTCTTCCTTCCACAGATCTCCTGATGTCTGTTCCCCACAGTTTTGTCCTTCCACTCCCGCCCCTCTTGTCTCATGCCCCCTTGCTGTTCATTGTGTGTTAGTTCTCATGCAAGCCTCGACAATGTTTCCAAAAAAACCCTCCTGTTCAGCCAACACCAGGCTTATTTTTTAATGAATAATTGAACAAAAATGATAATTTTAAACTATTTTATTTTCATTTAATTTTATTTTTTTCACTTCATGATCAAAAAAAATCGTGAATTATTTCGGTTTTATATTTTTATGGATATCGTATTCAGCACCACCTCAGGTGGGAGAGGGTATGACAAGTCCCGCCGTGTGCAATCCATTGTGCAGTCTTGCGTTACCCACATTTTCCAGTTCAGTGAGGTGTTTTGAATTTCGCTGCAGCAATTGCGCAGTTATTATTTTGGGCAGTTATTTTGAATTGCGTGTCGCCATCAAATTGTGCAGGTACCTCTGCTAGTACATGATATGGCGGGTGGAATTACACGGTTATGAAATGCTTTCCACATTTTATTTACAACACTTGAAAAAGAAACAAACTATTCCTCTGTGGTATCTCCTCCCACCTGGTACACCATTCCAATTGTCATGTGTCTGTTTTACCAAGAAGCATCGGTTTACCGTTTTTAGATCCCGTGGAGGATCTCTAAGTCTTACTCACGTTGTTGTTCTTCATCTTCTTCTTGTGGACTTTTTTGTTTCACAGCCTACAGTTTTCATCGAAACTTCCTGAAACTTGGCATATATATATGTAAAAATTCCCTGCACAGACAGTAACCATCTCCAATTTTGAAAATTCCTCCGAGGAAAAAAAAAGTTATGACGTCAAAATATCTTCGCTAATGGAAATCGCCAAAAAAAATATCTCCGAAACTAGGCAGGCTTTTTGAATTCTCTTTGCGGGAATCGAACAGGGCATTAGCAGAGATGAATTACCGCACATATGATACATCACTATGACGTCATATCAATTTTTATGACGTCATTCCTATTTTTGGACATTTTTTGTTTCACAACCCAGAGTTTTCATTGGATCTTCGTGAAACTTGCCATGTATATGCAGAAAGCCCACGCACAGGCAGTAACCATCTCCGATTTTGGAAATTATTCCTAGAAAAAAAGTTGACATCATAATATCGCCGCTAATGGAAATAGCTTATACCATTATCTCCGAAACTAGGCAAGCTGTTTGAATTTTGTTTGCGGGAATCAAGCCGGGCATTAGCACAGATAATTTATCACAAACCTGATACATCACAATGACGTCCTATTCGTTTTATGATGTCATCATTAAGAGGACGAGGATCTTAGCTCATTTGAGCTTGTTACTGACCAATCATCGTTTTTCATTCTGAGTTGTTTTTTTTTCCCACACACTTTGGCCTGGCTTGGAAGGAGACAATGCAATTTATTCTATTTCTCGGCCGTGCCTTTATTTTACATTGGGTGGCCATGTTTGAAATATCATCAAATATTACCACTGACTGGGGTCGCCAGTTTAAGTCATCACTCTTCCACACACTCATGGACCTTCTCGGATGTAAGAGGATTTGAACTACTTCATACCACACTTCGTCTAATGGATATCTCTCTCTCTCTCTCTCTCTCTCTCTCTCTCTCTCTCTCTCTCTCTCTCTCTCTCTCTCTCTCTCTCTCTCTCTCTCTCTCTCTCTCTCTCTCTCTCTCTCTCTCTCTCTCTCTCTCTCTCTCTCTCTCTCTCTCTCTCTCTCTCTCTCTCTCTCTCTCTCTCTCTCTCTCTCTCTCTCTCTCTCTCTCTCTCTCTCTCTCTCTCTCTCTCTCTCTCTCTCTCTCTCTCTCTCTCTCTCTCTCTCTCTCTCTCTCTCTCTCTCTCTCTCTCTCTCTCTCTCTCTCTCTCTCTCTCTCTCTCTCTCTCTCTCTCTCTCTCTCTCTCTCTCTCTCTCTCTCTCTCTCTCTCTCTCTCTCTCTCTCTCTCTCTCTCTCTCTCTCTCTCTCTCTCTCTCTCTCTCTCTCTCTCTCTCTCTCTCTCTCTCTCTCTCTCTCTCTCTCTCTCTCTCTCTCTCTCTCTCTCTCTCTCTCTCTCTCTCTCTCTCTCTCTCTCTCTCTCTCTCTCTCTCTCTCTCTCTCTCTCTCTCTCTCTCTCTCTCTCTCTCTCTCTCTCTCTCTCTCTCTCTCTCTCTCTCTCTCTCTCTCTCTCTCTCTCTCTCTCTCTCTCTCTCTCTCTCTCTCTCTCTCTCTCTCTCTCTCTCTCTCTCTCTCTCTCTCTCTCTCTCTCTCTCTCTCTCTCTCTCTCTCTCTCTCTCTCTCTCTCTCTCTCTCTCTCTCTCTCTCTCTCTCTCTCTCTCTCTCTCTCTCTCTCTCTCTCTCTCTCTCTCTCTCTCTCTCTCTCTCTCTCTCTCTCTCTCTCTCTCTCTCTCTCTCTCTCTCTCTCTCTCTCTCTCTCTCTCTCTCTCTCTCTCTCTCTCTCTCTCTCTCTCTCTCTCTCTCTCTCTCTCTCTCTCTCTCTCTCTCTCTCTCTCTCTCTCTCTCTCTCTCTCTCTCTCTCTCTCTCTCTCTCTCTCTCTCTCTCTCTCTCTCTCTCTCTCTCTCTCTCTCTCTCTCTCTCTCTCTCTCTCTCTCTCTCTCTCTCTCTCTCTCTCTCTCTCTCTCTCTCTCTCTCTCTCTCTCTCTCTCTCTCTCTCCCGTTGATGTAGTGTCCCCCTTAAAAGTACACTGGTACTAATTTTGCCGACCTCAGAAGGATGAGAGGCTGAGGTCAACCTCCTGGTGTAAATTAATTCAGCGGCCAACGGGGCTTGAACTCAGCACCACTCAGGACCCAAGGATCCCAAGCCACCACAATTACCACTAAGCCAACACCAGGCTTGTCTAATGGACTAGTGTAGTGCTTTCACTACCAGCTGAAAGTTTCACCGAAGGCCCATGCCAATCCTAACTGGACTGAAGCTCTACCTCTTGTCATGCTTGGTATTCAAACTGCAGTTAAGTCGGATCTAGTTGGCTGTGCTGATTAACTTGCATTAGGAACGACAGTACAATCACATTACCTGTAAAATTTGTAGTCACCATTTGTAACCATTACCTGGAAAAAAACAAAACCTAGTCAGGTCACCGTCTGTTAGAATGAAAGGACGGTGTGAATAGGATGGAAAGACTCACACACTCGTGGGGAGCTCAACTCCAGTTCATACCAAATTGGAGTTGCACCCAGCAAAGTATCAATTTACCCCGGATGTCTCCTTAGTGACCTTGTTGTGAATTTTACATTATCACTAGAATTTTTAACCATACTTGTGCTCGCAAGAAGTATTCTTATTTTACTCACGGACATCGCACATCCTCCCTGAGGAGTTTGTCTCTGAAGCCTCGGATTTTTTTTATTATGAACTTTTTCGAGTTATTTAGTTTTCTCAATATTGCTCGCCGTTTGCTTCATGTCGTGATTCCTGAGTAGAGAGGTTTTTATTCTGACCTTGAAGTGGAATTTTTACTCGTCAAGGTTTATTCCAACTGTTCTTCAATCCACCTCATAAATGGTGAGTAGAAATTGTATTGTTATGTGGAAAGGGGTGTGGGGTCCATAGCTAGACTGGGGTAAGAGTAACATGGACCGTGTGTTTTGAGTAGGTTAGATTGCCAGGTAACAAGGACCTGTTAGGCTTAGTTGTATGCAATAGGTCACCATGGGCGCAGTGAGTATTTACCTTTAAGATAATCAGGGTAAGATTGTGGAGCGTATATCTTGCTGTTTGAAAGGCGAGGCCTTTATGGAGGTTTTACGAAAATGGCATGAAGAAAGCACTTTGCCACCATTATGAACTTTTAACATGTGCATGTAGCCCATGGTCGAAAAATGCGCTGTCGAAGCCTGGAAGGGGTAGAAGACTTTTATTTTAAGGGACATGCCCCATGGGGTGTGACGGCGTGAGTAAGATGCCACCCACACCGGCGGGCAGCCAATGACTGTACCCGCAACTTGGAGAGGTGATCTCAAATGCTGGGAGGATCGAAATGGTGCAGAAGATACAAAGGGGGTGTGATTGGCGCTGCACAGGAGAGGATATGCACCCATCCTGACCTCTGGGGATGATTGCTTCTGAATCTGCACCATATTGCATCTCTTAAATCACTCCTCACTTACTTCGCTCATCTCTCTCATCACTCCTCTCTTACATCCCTCGACTCTTTTGTCACTGCTCACTTGCATCACTCCTTGTCTTCGCAGGCTGAGTTGCTGCAGTCTCTTCTACGTCGTGGGACCACAACCAACTCATGCTTTTACAAGCTCTCGCCTGCCCCTTTGTACCTCTTGTGTATTCTGGTATTCCTTTTGGCACCATTAAGGGGTTAGGAATATCACATTTGTGAGCCTCTGACACGACTATTTATCACCTTTGCAAATTTCTATAATTCTTAGAAAATTTGTGGGGAGGGTGTCCGCAGTGAGGGAAGGGCAAAAATAATTTGGGGGAGGGGAAATGCCCCTCTGTGTACCACCCCCAACAACAGTCATTGATATGTCATCATCAAAAACCTGGTGTGCATCAACAAATATCCACATTCACTATTTACAAATTTCCCTTTCATGGGGTCCCTCACTAGTTTTGGTAAAGTATATATATATATATATATATATATATATATATATATATATATATATATATATATATATATATATATATATATATATATATGTATGTATATATGTATATATGTATATGTATGTATATATGTATATATGTATATATATGTATATATGTATATATGTATATATATATATATATATATATATATATATATATATATATATATATATATATATATATATATATATATATATATATATTTTGGTTTTATGAGTATATGGGATAATATTTTAAATCACTTATTTCTACAGAGAAAAAAAAATTTTTCATTACAGGTGCCACATTCTCTGTGCAGCAATCCATGTCCTCCAGGATCACGCAAGATATCGCAGATTGGGCAGCCCTTCTGCTGTTTTGACTGCATTCCCTGTGGTCTTGGAATGTACTCTAACACTACGAGTATGTAGATCCCTCAAAACATCTATATGCACCACCATCTTCCTCCTTCCCTGTGGCTTTTTCCACGACATAATTACTGTATAGTTTGACAACATTAACACACTTAATGTGATGCTGGGATAACATAATGAACTGGAGAGTGACATCTTTGATGGCAGGTTTAAAAAAATAATAATGTTGAATCAAATGCTTCATTCAGCAATGTTTATGAAGATCACCTCAGAACACTTTTGTACACAAAAGTGAAGCTCATGGAAGAGCAAGAACAGTGCAGAACAAAAGAGAACAGAAAAAACACATTAAAAAGTAGGGAAATATACCCAAAAGCAGAGTGGATGAATAGAACTAAATGACACTTAGAGGAAGAATGGGATCGGGGAAGATGAGATTAAATGGATGGTGGTCAATGTGGATGAGAAAGTGGGGTACTGCACTCATACAAGCTTACACATGATAAGAATGGGGCTAAAAGAAGAGTAAGGTAAAACCAGTGATGAAACGGCAAAGAGAAAAAACTAGGTCCGCCTGTCCTGAAGCTCACCTGGAAAGGGAAAAGCAGTCACTCAAGCCCCCTGCTCACCCCCTTAGACCCTGAATTTTTTAATGCCATGAACAAACTTTGGTACATCACTGATGATGAAGGTTGTGGTCAAGTTTCATTGAAGTCATGTGTGTAGTTTCGGAGAAGATAGCAAATACCTATTTATTTATTTATTTGGGGGGGGGGTGGTTCAAAAAATTTCCCTTCGACCTCCTTAATGAGCACAGATTTTGATGTCAATAAAAATTCGTTGCACATCAGATATGAAGCTAGTGGCCAAGTTTCATCAAAATCGTGTGTTTGGTTCAAGTAATAATGGAGGAGGAGATTGGGACCATACTCTGTGCAGAGCATTGGTGCTGCCTAAGCAGTCTCCTTGGCTATTAGGTATAATCCTGGATGGGTTGCTACTCCGACACAGGATACCTGCATGCTGGCGCTCATTTTGCTGACCTCAGAAGGATGATAGGTCGAGTTAACCCCAGCTGGTATTAATTCAACAGCTGAGCAGGATTTGAACTCAGGACCCTGGGATCCAAAGCCCACCATGATAATCATTAAGCCAACACCAGGCATAATAGTCCTGCACCGTAGTCTGATATTTTGGATCAATTGTTCAAATTTTTATAAAAGCACCAAAATTGGTACACATGTAGAATAATGTATTCCGAACAATTCAAGATATGGAGCGACCCGGATTGTGCCTTGGTCAGCTTCGGCGACCATTTTCCAAAATGGCCGCCATTCTATTTTAGCGAAATTGGCTATATGCTCTTATTTTCTTATTGTATTGGTGGTAGATATAAGGAAAGTGTAAAATTCAGTAAAATGACCATGAAAAGGCGTATTCAAATATTGAGCCGGTATTTTCGGGGAAAAAAGCCATTATTTGATTTGTAAATTGCTGCTCTCCTGAAACTTTACGCTGAAAAGTACCCATTATTGCCTGGAGAACAAGAGTCAAATGATATTCGTCACATTCAATGGGTTTGGAATCAACAAAAATTGCATTATAGATTACATACTTTACTCTATTTTGAAAAGGGAACTGATAATCGTGATAATGACAAACTCAGAAAATGTAGTCAAATTATTGCACACTTCACTTTGAAGTGGCTACGGTCTACTGTCTACTACCATTCTACCAGGACACATGGTACACGTATACATCAGTCTCGTACAATATGAGTTTCTGAGCTCAAGTGTACTGGCTCTGGATCAAGAAGTCAACACTTTTACAAGCAATGCGATTTTGCATTTGCACATTCTAAGCTCGGCCGATATCTCAGTCTGTGTCTACTGCGTCTGTCTACTGGCATTCTTTCTTCACAAGCACACAGTCCAGTGCATTGCAGATTAGCCTTCTTGCATTTGCAGCGGTTTCTACAGCCTTTTTTGCAGCCGCACGACACCAGCTCGAAGCAGCTTTTGAAGCCTCAGGGAGTGTGGTCCAGAGCGGTTCGTTGGACCCATCCTCTGTTTGCCGCCAGCCCCAGCTTGTTGGTGATGGAAGCACGGGTTGAGGGACCAAGACCTGCCCCCAGACATAGCCACCCTGGAAGACTGATCTCTTCAGATGCTGTTCCAAAGCATCGTAGGTAGGTGGGATGCGCTGAACAGAGTTCCTCTTGGCTAAGAGTTTCTTTCTGGCCTCGTTGACGTCCGTATATGGACTGGTGCAGTCATAGAGGAGCACCACAAACCTTTCATTGCAGTGCATTGTGTCATCCTGGATGTTGACTGGCGTGGTGGTCAGGGTCACAAGAGAATGTCAGTTCTGGAAACGAGTTCCATGTGGCCCAGGCAGATTTCTTCCTATGCCCCACGAATGCTGATACCATATCACATCCGGTCATGGCGTGGAAGACAGGGAGGGCACGTGCCTTCTCTGGACCGAGGGAGACAGCTATTTCATGGGCAGGGATGTAGCGGTAGTTATTGCCAATCCCAAAGACAATCCAGAGTTCATCCACGCATGGGAGTGCCTGGGCTACCATCACCACCAAGACGAAGACGTCGGTGTCTACGGTTCGAACTTGAATCCGACGGTGGTCATGTTCTGCAGCATGGGCCACATGTAGCATGATGCGAGTGTCCGCCTCTTCTTGACCGCATGGAGCCAGAGAGCTTTCATCTTCCTGCCTTGGAAGGCAGATGACTGCTTCACCATCAGTGACTACCAGCTCCTTTGCCTCGTCATGGAAGAACTGCACCAGCACATCGGACAGGAAGGTGAAGAGCTCCACCTTGTTTGCTTCGACATGTAGGAAACTCTGCCAGTTTCCTGGTATGGCTGTGGTGCTCACCACGCACCGTCGCACCCCTTTTCCTCGTTTCTCCCTTGTCGTCGTCTTCAAGGAGCCATCTTTGTAGCTATCCCAAATGAGGTCGAGACGTGAGGCACGACGCAGCTGCCCCTCGACGTATGGGATGAAGACTTGGTGGGCATATTCTTCAAATGTCTTGGCAGTGCCAGGCTTCAACATCTGCATGATGACGGCGCCGTCAAGGACAACAGAAGTGACAGCAGGTGCATCAGACTGAGCTTCAGCAATGCCTTCAAGGCACACCAGCAAGTCGCTTTTGCTACCCAGGTGTAGCTTACCTGCATCAGATAACGCGGGAGGGCATGCTTGATTTTCATGACGGAAGAACTCGTCCATGTTCCCATCGCGGTTCTGGCAGCTTAAGTAGAGCCTTGCAAATAAGGCCATATCATTCTTCACAGATGCTTCCTTTCCTTTGAGTGCTTTTGGTCTTCTGTCTGTTCCGAAGAGGGGGAGTTTGTTCCTCTTTATAGGTTCGTCAATAGTCTTGGTTCTGTCGATGAGGCAATCCTTTGAGTATGCCTGAAACTGTTCTTGTCCAATCTGCTTGGCATAAACCTACAAAGAGAATAACAATGACAGATATCCCATGTTGTTAAAGTAGAATGGCATCCATTTTGGAAAATGGCCGCCAAAGCTGACCAAGGCAAAATCTCGAGTGGCTCCATATCCAGAATTGTTCAGAATACATTAGTCAACATATGTACCAATTTTGGTGCTTTTATGAAGAGTCGAACAATTGGTTTGCTATGCTGCAGTACTATAACTAATAATGACTGAAGTGTTTACGAACTGACTAACTTACTGACTCACTAACACACTCACCAATGGACGCTGCTTGATTGCATAAGCTCACTTGACTAAAGTCCAGGTGAGCTAAAAAATAAAAAGGTGGTTGGAGGAAGAGGAGAGAAAACATTCATTGGCCTTTACAAAGGAGCTTATATTCTCGTTCTCGAGTGTTTTCATAACTCCCAAGTTTGATAAAGACGCCAGAATAAATCACTGAAGTATAATTCGGAAGATCATGAAAATGCCAATCTTCCTCTTCCTCTTCCTCTTCCTCTTCCTCTTCCTCTTCCTCTTCCTCTTCCTCTTCCTCTTCCTCTTCCTCTTCCTCTTCCTCTTCCTCTTCCTCTTCCTCTTCCTCTTCCTCTTCCTCTTCCTCTTCCTCTTCCTCTTCCTCCTCCTGCTCACCAGACAAGCCCAATAAAGACTAAAGCAATTACAATGATTGCAATGTATAACTCAAGGAAGTTATTTTTGCCTCTGAGGATTAGTCTTTGTTTCATTCACCATGTAAGTTCTGAGGGGATGTCCATCATCCAAGTAATATGTGCTGCATCAAATGCTCATGTAACATGTGGTAAAGTTTCAATTTCCTCCGTTGAACAGTTTTCTATGTACACTGTTACCAAAATGCGGACATGTATGTACATACGTACACAACCGATTGCAAAACCCCACTTTTTGCTTCACGCATGTGTGGCAATTACCTCACCACAGGATTAAGTGTATCAGGTGTGAGAATATGGACATGATAACAGCAGATGAGATGGGATAATCCCGTTCTAGAGAGAGACAGAGACAGAGACAGAGAGAGACAGAGTCTTTGCATAAGAATTCCCAGGAGTCATCAATATCCAGGGTGCAAGACAAATCTTGATGTGACAAATTAAATCAAAATAAAGACCAAGGACTGCAACGTAATCCCAAGAAGAAAGCCAGACATAACAACACACACACACACACACACACACACACACACACACACACACACACACACACACACACACACACACACACACACACACACACACACACCTACTACACAGTGCCTTTACAAAGTCCACACTCCTTTTCAAATTTTTCACCTTTTGTTGCCTTTTCGCCTGGAATTACATTGCATTAATTCAGACTTTTCTCTCCTTTATTTACACATCATAATCCACAACTTCTAAGTGACGAGCAAGTTCTACAAATTTCATGCTTTTTGATGAAAACGGGAATATTGTAATCGGCTCCATCCGTCTGTCCATCTGTCCATCCTTCATGCTATCTCCTCCTAAACGGTTATGCAGAAATTCATCAAACTTTGTAGTTATGATCACCACATGACAAGAATGTGCGAGAAAATTATAATTTTTGGCATGACCCCTGAAGCGATTACAATGATCGAAGTGATTCCAAAAGTCTGCACCAGCTCAGCATCTCCCATGTCTGGGTTTAAGAGCCCTGGCCCGTTGTCCTCTCTTCTTCCCCCTCCTCCGCACTCCAGCTCATTTTAGACAGCCAACGCAGGTCAGTAGTCTGTGGTTGTTGGCAGAATGCCCATCACTGACCCCAACAGACTCCCCTGAGAGGGCCATGCCTCATGCAGTGCACTGTGGAGAAATTCTGAGGGAGGGGAGTCGGACCCGTGTCTTTGGGGTATCCCATCTGAGGACATCGTGGTCGTGCCACATGTCCTGTAGGAGGGACCTGTCCCCACAATCCCGGCCACACCATGGATCGGTCACTGCAATAGACTGGTCCATGGGAGGCGGGCTGCTGCTTGAGTCAACACGTGAGTCGCGGTCGACTTCGGCCAGTCCAAAGTCTAGGCGAACACACTGCGTAAGTCAAAGGCATGCCTGTCCTTATTTTTGGGGCCATAATTACAAATACCAAAAAATGCACTTCTGGGCACAATTTTAATCATTGTATTTTGAAACTACAGTATATATGCTATCAAAATTGGGAAACGCATGAAATATGGAACGATTTCTGGATTTGTCCTCCTGGTTCATGCTTCAGGGGTGGTGACTTCGGGTCACATGGATCAAAACGAAAAAAGAAGTTAACTCAAAACTTGATATTGGGTAATTCTTGTTGAAACTTTTCGCCATCTTTCAACTTTGCTTTAGGTGGGAAGTGTGGGGACTTGTGATGAAGTTCCATCGACTTTGCTCTTGTTTGAACTTGTATTTTGAATAACTTTATGCACTATAAATTTGCATGAATATACTTGTTTCCTGCCTGGACCTTTGTCACAAAATTCTATGAAGAATAATTGTGTTATACCGTGTCAAAACCATGGCCATGATTATATACAATTTAATTGCTCTATGGCATTTGGAATGTCTCTTTTAGATTCACAAGATTGTCATGCATGCCCCATCTTATTCTGGCCCACAAAGCAAGGAGATGCATGCTTTCCGATGCCTGAACAATTCTTGTCTTTTTCTGACCCTCTGGCTCTCACATTGTTGGTTTTTAATCTATTTGGGATTACATTGAGTTTTGTAATAGGTATTGTGATGTTCCATCACCGAGCCTTGTTTATGGTGGATAAAAACACAAATTTCCGGATATCTTTGCTCATGCTGTTATTCTTCTTGGGCTGCTTTGGTAGTATTTTCACTTTTATGGGACGACCAACTGATTTGGTGTGCAAGATACGTTACCCCATTGCTTTTACTTTCCTTGCACTCTCTATATCCTGTGACCTCAGCATTATTATCAACACAGTACTCAATTATTCAGGTAAGTGTTCATGAAATATATCATCAGAAATATACAGCATAAACTTGGTTGAGTTCTTTTTGGGGTTGATTTTTGCAACAGAAATATACAGCATAAACTTGGTTGAGTTCTTTTTGGGGTTGATTTTTGCAAAAACATTCAAATCAATTTACTTATTTTTTTGTTCGCAATCTTGTTTCGAGGAACAGAGAGGTGATGAAGCTGATATTCACTGAGAGAAGGAAAATGGGACATCATGTTGAATAAACTTTTGGAACAAACAAACATCACGACAAGAGAGAAGTTAAAGTACCGATCTGAAAATAGAGGAGGGGGAAGGAAGTGTTCATGAGAGTATAAAAATGAAGGGTAGAGATAAAGGATGACCTGATTTGGTTGTGTACTGCCAACATGAAGAACATGAGGGATGCGTTGGTTTTAACAGACTGAGGAAGGAGATCACACAAGCCTAAAGAGAACAATAAAGGATTGAGGATGAGCATTGAGCCTGAACTTTTGTAGTTGCATAAGAAGGGAGTTGTTGAAAGAAGGTGTGTATTCTGGAGGGGCTAGAGAGGGATGAAGGAATATAACAGAAGACAGAGCAAAAACTGTAGAAGATGCAGCATAAAGAACAGATGCTTTCAATATGTCTACAGTACTTTGATAGAGCAACAGGCACTGTCATTCTGCTTCCTTGTGTGAAATACAAAAGTTCTTTATAT
Organism: Eptatretus burgeri; assembly: GCF_056783735.1. Classification (NCBI taxonomy): domain Eukaryota; kingdom Metazoa; phylum Chordata; class Myxini; order Myxiniformes; family Myxinidae; genus Eptatretus; species Eptatretus burgeri. The sequence continues at coordinate 92,606,297 of NC_140961.1, forward strand.
GGTGTCCAGGATTATATAGTGTTCAGGAGAGACAGGTGTGCAGCAGGAATCACTCGCTTCCAGAGAAGAATAAACCATTGAATCTTTTAGAGAAAGACCTTATATTCTTAAAGAGATTTATCTTGTCTATCTCGCTTTCTGTTGACAATGCGTTCGACAGGTTCTACCTCCATACTCATGTCTTGCTCAATTTTGCCCCCGGTAAACCTATCCCTTTCTACCTGCCTCAAAAGCTTTCCCCTTTTCCTTTCTTCCTTCTAAAAATTAAGTCAAATTAGTATAACTTAATGTCATTAATGATCATTCACTCTGAAGTAATTATTAAATATATCCCAAACTTTAATTCCTCTTTGCCATTATATTTCTTCCTCCCTTCTCACTCAATCAATTTAAACCTTTTAAAATGTTCAATCTTCCATATACTTGCTTCCAAAAACCTTTCTTCCATTTCAGTTTCCATTCACCCCTTCTCTCCTTCCCTGGATGACTCTTAAACCCGTGGCTCATCCACCATCATGTTCATGTCACGCTGTCTTTCCTCTTCAACCCATGCCTCAGCCACCATCATCTAGGTCGTACTGTCTTTCCTCTTCAACCCATGCCTCATCCACCATCATGTTCATGTCGTGCTGTCTTTCCTCTTCAACTCATGCCTTATCCACCATCATGTTCATGTCACGCTGTCTTTCCTCTTCAACCCATGCCTCAGCCACCATCATCAAGGTCGTGCTGTCTTTCCTCTTCAACTCATGCCTCATCCACCATCATGTTCATGTCACGCTGTCTTTCTCCGTGCCTTTAATCATCATTGTCATCCCAATGCTGATGTCTGTCTTTTTCTCCTTTCTCAGTTTTTTCCTGTTTTCCTTCATCCTCTACTCATAGCTTAGTCTAATGGGACCTGAGAATCAATTTAAGAGTCCAATGCTGCACTCTATTTTCATTCTTCTTACTCATCCCCAGCACCTTACATTTTCTTTTGTTAAACTGCATCTCACACTTTATGTTAAACAGCCTTTTGCCCAATCACTGAAAGTATTTGGACTTTCCTGAATTTAAACACCCCCTCTCTGATATCTATCGACCTTGCCTCCAAGTTTTGTGTTCTGCAAATTTGCAAAGCGGACTCTTAACCCCAATGCCCAAATTATTGATGTAAATTATGAATAATAATGATGTCGGTCCCGATCTCTGAGGTACCCCACCACTTACATCCTCCCAGGCAGACTTCCTCCTACCCACAGATACTCATTGCTTCCGATGGGTAATTCAAATTTCACTCCAGATCACGACTCTCCCAGCCACTCCAAAGGCCTTCACTTTAACTAACAGCCTTATTTGTGGTGCCTTCTCAAAGGCCTTCTGAAAATAAACACAGTATATGGTATGACATAAATTACACTTCCCTTACCCACACAATCAACAGCTGCTTCAAATGGGTTTAAAGGGTCACAATGGCTCTAAATTGGTGGAAAGGGGTGAAAAGGTCGAAAGAGGTCTAAAGTGTCTTTAAAGGTATAAAGTGGCTTAAAGGTCAAAATGGTCTACAGGTGTAAGGGTTTATAGCGGTTTTAAGGGTCATAAAGGGTCTAAAGGTTTGTTGGGTTTAAAGGGTCTCAAGGGTATATTCCAAAAGTAGTCAGGGTTTACAGCGTCTAAAGGGTGTTCGGGTCTAATAGACTAGACGGAAAATCTAAAAAGTCTCTTTTTAAGACTCCCATAGGCATTTTGAGGTAAAAGATGGTGACATGAGTTTGTAACTTATTTGGGGTATGAGGAGTCAAAAAATACGTTACCAGCCTGAACTTTGCATTTGAAGGCATGACAAATGCGAATCAAGATGGCCGCTATTTTGATCGGATCGTGATTTCGATATTTGAGATATCTGATGTCATATCATTGTTCGTTGCTATGCATGTAAACACAAAATAGTATATAAGTACTTATGAATATCTGGTAATCATCGTATGCCTCTCCACCCATATTTGATCACTATAAAAAATGCAAAAAGTTTCTTGAACCTAAGAGTATGGTTTATTGAATGTTGACTTCCCGGGAAAATAAACTGATGTGCGTTATATATTTATAAAGTTGTATATTCAAGGAATACAATGATTGGATGAAATTTATTCAGCAACATATTCTTCGTTTTCAGATGTGATTTTCAGGCATTGTTCATGCATTGTTCCAGTCCATCAGTGGAACTGCATGCACCCGTACAGATCAAGGTTGCTTTTCTACATTTGCATCTGCTTGTTCTGCATCCTGTCTTGCATCCACAGGATATCACCTCAATGCACGCTACTGGTACTGGAGTAAGACTCATGAGCTTCGGCCTTAACTGGCCATCTTCTGTTTGCCATCCACTATCATCAGGAGCAGGTAAAACCGGCTTCAGAACTTGAGCTTGATTCCAAACCAAGGAGTGATAGTGAGCTCGAAGTATGTGGTAGTGCAGGGCATCATTTGTCAGTGGGAGAGCTTCAGCTGGACGACCCTTCTTGAACTGAATGACTCTGGCACTGTTGGTACTCTCTACATCGGATAATCTATATATTCTGCACACAAAATTCACCGCAGTCTTCTCTCCTTCCAATGTAAGTGTGGGATGATTCATACCATTCAGAAGCCCATGCTGGTTTTCGAATATTTTCCATTCTGATTTCTTGCTATGTCCTGCGAAGAATGAAGTACTATCACATCCGGTTAGTGCATGGAAGGGGATGAGTGTATCCACCATACCTTTGCTCAAATTTTGGTGAATAGTGTGTACGGGGATGAATTGTTGCTTTCTTGTGGTGCCAGATTTCATCCACAGAGAATGACAGTGAATCTTCTCATAATGAGCCAGCAACAGAACGAGGACATCAGTATCACATGCTGACACCACGATACAATCGGCTTGACACTGTATTGCTTGAACAATCATTCTGGTGTCGGTCTCTTCATGGCAGGCCTTGAGGAGATCAACATCCACTTTTGGGCTGGTGCTCTGAACATCATTGTCTCTTGTGAAACCACCGGCAACAACAATGGTCTTGTCAGAAGGCGTTTTCTCTAACAACTGAGCGGATAGAAAGATTATCAACTCGGTCTTGTTGGCTGATAGAGCTAGGATGCTAGACCAGCTCTTCGGCAGTGGAACCTCTCTTCCTTCGATGATCCTACGAACTGGTCTTGTGTCTTTGGACCGTCTCTCTCTAGTTCCTGTTTTGATGGATGACTGAATGTATCTGTCGAAAACTATGTCGTTTCTGGAGTAGTGTCGTCCAGTTTGAAACAAGGTCTCAACAAACACGTCTGAAGTTCTCCAAATGTACTATTTCCATGTGGCTTTCCAATGGCATGAATGACAACATTGCCATCAATGATAAGACAAGAGTGTCCTTCCTATTCCAAGGTTGCTGGACCTAATACACCAGTAATCAATATTTTCTGTTGGACAGCTTTTTCTCCTGACCTCAGAGATCCATCCAGTTGAGCCAAAGGTAAAGGCACGGGCGTGAGTTCATGTTGCAAGATGTTGGGAAGATTCACATTTCTCCTTGCCTCGTACGCCGTTGCCAAACGCTGAAGGATATTTCTGTCAACCTTAAATGTCTTTGTTTTGTCCCTGCAAGCCTTATCAATCTCATACAACTTGGCAAATTTCAAGGATTTGTTTTTTGGCAGTGTGTCTCGCAATTTAGGTCCTGGAATGCTCCTCGTCCTAAACCAAAGATACAAGAAGATCAGTGCCATGTGATTTCGTATTGAGCAGAGATTGTTGGATGTCATCTGTAGCCAGGTCCTTGTTTGCTAAGCTTTGGAGAACTGTTGGTGATGAGTCAAGAGAAAAGAGATGGAATCTCTGTAACACTGCCAGAACTGCAGCCTCATCAGCATTGTCACGTTGGTTTCTAGAGTTGGTAGATTCACTGTGGATGAGTTGATCGTCTCTGCAAAGGTTGAACATGCTCCTGGTATTCATAGCAATGTGGGCCCTCAAGTTGTATGACAATGCCCAACGACTCAGAGCAGATGAAGTTTTTGTTATTCCCACAATGCCACCACCCTTTTTACCAACAGCATTCATCCACTCTTGGCTCTTGGCGGGCCTCATCTGATTCAACGTCTGAGCTGAACCTTTCACGACAAAGTTTCCTCGCTGAAATTCCTCTCACACCTCACCCGGGAGTTGATGCATTTCAGCTGGATAGTCGGGACCCCACCGTGCATAATTTGTGTGGTCATAGCGCAAGAAGAATGGAACCATGCACTGGAAGGAGTACAGATGAAGATTCCAAAGGCCATCATGTTGAGCACGAGTGTACATCAGCAGTACAACTACCATCTCCATATAGTTCCACCAGTATGTGAAATTCACACTGTCTGTGGTTCTATGAGTGATGATTTCAGCCATTGCATCACAAAATCTGCCTGTTGCCAGAAGAGTGATGAGTGCTTCACCATGCGTGGTCCTTATTTCATTCCCCAGATCTTTCTCAGATTCCTTAAGGTGATCAAGTAATTGTGGGAGGAGGATCTGAAACATAGCTTGAAATGTGAGTTTGTGTGCATGCATCCCCTTGGTGTAAGACTTGCCTTCCAGAGCCTTTTCTGTTGATAGAATGCCACTGTTGATAGAATGTTGTAAGAGACCCAGAATGCCACTCTCAACCCAGACCTCTGACAACCCGGAAGCCTGCATATGTTGTCCTATAACTTTTAGAAAGTTCATTGAGGTATGCAACCCTTTCAATCATGGGATAAGGATGTGCTTGTATTGTGGAGTTGCCCAATTTAATTCCATCGGTTCACAATACAGTGCCTGGTCTACGGTCAGCACAACATGTTTCTGTCCAAGTGATGAAGATACATGAATAAATCTCTGAACAACAGTATTGAGTGTGTCCAGTTCATGGACAGGTGCTTGTATTAATTGGCATGTAACCTATGGTAGTCACTTCATGAACATCAGAGCTGTTGGCTTGATTGAACGTGCTCCAACCAGGTTTGGTAGCTTTGTCCTGCCTTTCAATGACAAAGGCCATATCAGTTGCTCATGCTCTGAGAGCGGCATCACTTTTATTCTTGGTGACAGTGGACCAATCTTTCTGTACAGCTTCATGGAATGTAACATCTGCATGTCCTTCAATGATGCTGACAAGAATTAACTCATCCATAGCTGTGGGGAAATCAAGCTTGGTTTTATTGGATGGCTTGAGATTGCTTAACAGTAAGTCAGGAGCCGGCCCTCTCTGCCATGTTGCAGCTTACGTCACATGAAAGGTTTTCTTCCCATCCAGTGTAGAATCACTCAGCTCAGCAAGTTAGGTGGAATGACAGCACCAGTCTGAGGATGCATAGTTTAGAGTGTACTTTCGGCAAGAGATGTGTCTAACTTCAAAACTTATTCATTACTTATGGTGGGTCCAGCACTGTGGAAAAGTTGAAGTAGTTTCTTTGATGTAGTTGCCCGATACAGCGTGCTGCCTAGTCCAATATGTTTTGCTGTCCACTTCTTTCCGCCACTGACACCAAACACCATATCTTGACCAACACTGAGCACCTTGATTCTTACTGGAATAACATTGGTGCTGTCTGGTTTGCTGTCCAGTACCGAAGGACCTTCATACAGCAGTCTCAGGAACATATACAGTTAGTCGGGAACACAATCTGCAGCCTTCTCTTCACTGATATCAAAACCTGTATGTCCTGGGTGTGCCAAGATATCTCCACGGAGTTTCAATGCCACATGCACCAATGACATGAAAATATCACTCTCGGGTTTGAATACAGGTATTTTCAACAAGTCATCATCCGATTCCACAACAGGCATTTCTGATAAAGGTAAAAGCTTGTACTTGGAAGGGAAAAGTAGACATCTGTCATTTGTCACTGTTCAATCTGGCAAAACGATGAAGTCGAACACATCTCCTGTACGGGCAATAAGACTTTCCTTGAAGGAAGATCGACGACTTACATATGATTGGGGGATGGTGACATTAGCTTCCCCAGCTAATATGCAGTAACAATTCCAAACTGTATATAGTTCTGGAACACATCCTTTGTCTGCGAAATGTTGCAACTCGTTGCACAGCCATGCCATGGCGATATCAATGTCTTTGCTACCTTTTTTAGCTTTAGCTACTGACTTTGAGAAACCAATGTAACAAGCTAAGTGATATTTGCCTTCAGCCACTATGAGATTGTTCACGCCTGCAAGATAAACAGACAGATTTCAATCAAATACTGCAGCCTGCAGAATCTCCTGGCTCTTCTTCAACGTCATTACAGAAATGATCCTCTGTTTCTGTGAAGACGTTTGACAGAACAGATACTGATTCCAGTCCATCGGCGTGACAGATTTGCGACCTGGCATGGAATGTTTACCAGTATCCGCAGAAGTACTTGCTTCTGTTGAGCATCCTTGTCTTTGGAATTCATTCTGCAGTCTCTCGATTTTGCCATTGTCGGTATATTGTGCATTACAGTTTCTGTGCCATACTAGTGAACTTGTAAATCCTGATGTGAAAGCATTCTCTATTCGATCGATTGCATCATGGTATTTGTAGTCTCTAAGTTTTCTCCTGGTGGAGGTGACTAGTTCTATGCGTTTCAAACCTTGGTCACTGGTATCCCGAAGCTCGTCCTTATCATCTTTTTGACAAATAATACACAGGTTGTGTGACGCAGGGGATGATCTCTTCAAGTTAATCAGTGGGTCCATCTTTGTTCTGAAACATGAAATAAAATATCATGTGTAGGTAAACGAAATAGCACGAAAAAAGTCAACATCGACACTGTATAATCGGAAAATTACCATAACATTGAATATTCTTTCAGATTTTTCTTAAAGATCAAGTGATTAAATATGGATGGTCAGGTAGTAGATGACCACTATGTATTCTGAACTACTTCAATACTACATTGTGCTCCCGAGCATGGCAAGAAACAATGGTATGACATGAGATATAAAAGAAATTCAAAATATTACCCGAACAAAATAGCGGCCATTTTGTTTTTCATTTTTCGTGCCTTCAAACATAAATTTCAGCCTGGTAACATATTTTTGGGGGATTCAGCACATATCAATTAGATTAAAAAGTCAAGTTACCAACTTTTACCTAAAAATGCCTATGGGAGTTCGAATTCCTGATTATCCATCTAATCCATAAAGTGATTGAAAGTATCAAAAAGGTCTCAAAAGATCGAAAGGAGTCTGAAGAGTCGAATGTCAAAATGGTCCACGTGTGTACGGGTTCATAGGGTTTAAATGATCATAAGGGATCTAAAAGTCTAAAAGGTACATTCCAAAGGTAGTTGGAGTCTCAAGGGTCTAAAGGGTCCTAAATTACATAAATGTGTAAAGAGTCTTAAATGGTCTAACGGATTTAAAGGGTCAAGGGGTCAAAGCAGTCTAACAGGTTTGGAGAGTCTAAAGTGTTGAAAAAGGTTTCAATAGTATTAATAGGTCTAATCGTCATAAGGGTCTCAAGGTCCAAAGGGTACATTCCAATATTAGTTGGAGTCTTCAGGGTCCTAAAGGGTGAAAAGTAGTCGAACAATAGTCACCCTAACAATAGTCGAAAAGGTCATTAAAGGACGAAAAAACAGATTGAAAAGACTGTCCCCTCTGTGCCACCACTCCTCCCCCACCCCAACTCTCTGTCCTCCCTCCCCATTTATTTCCCGTTCTTCAAAGTAAGAGGACATTAATGACATTAAGAGGTTAAAAATTATTTGAGGGTAAATTAAATTATGATTAAGATCAAATGTAATTATGAAGTTAAATTAAGAGATTTTAATTAAACAACAGACAAAACATCATTTTTTCTTTAATTCATAATATCGTAAGATGATGGAATCTCGAGATAAGTGATAGACATACAAATAGAGATTACATTTTTTAGTTAATTACCGAATTATCTCACCACCTGAATGGAAATTTTTAGGAAGTGCTCCATTAGATTTTGTGCATTAACGTCATGAATCATTACGCGCGGAGTTTCAAAACCAAATGTTGAGCGAGTTACCATGGAGGAGTCGGGAAAAAAAATTTTTAATGTAAAGGGACCCCCTGCTTGAAGGAAGGAAGAAGTGAAGTAAGCAAGGAAGGAAGAAAGCTTTAACAGCTCATCTCGACTTTGTTGTCGACAAGCTAAAATGGGAATATAAGTAAAGGAAAGCCGAATGAGTATTACGAGAGAAGGGAGTTGAAAGCTTGAATGGGTGAGCACTACATACACACAAGATTGCACGTTAGAGATCCACACAGGTATTTTTGATTCAGAAACATGAAATAAATGCAGAAGAACAAACGGGAATTGACACACGATGAGAAACAATGCTGTTACCAAACCACAAAGTTCACTAAAAAGACAAATTTGGAGTGATCTTGAGTGTTGTACCTAAAAATATGAGGCATTACCATACATGTGGGAAGCTGAAAGAAGAACGTTGAAGATGAATCAGTGACATCTTGAATCTTATAATTCATAATTATTCTTATGATGTTATAATTTGAACTAAAGTGCACAATGTGCATGCTATTTCATTCTGCAAACACTTCAGGGCCACTCATTGAAAAACGTTTGCAAAGCACATTAAGCCCATTAAAAGGCTGGATTGTCATTTTCTTCAACATTGCTGTTCAACTCATGTACAGCATTACTTGGGTTGTTGTTGGTGGTCAACGAGTCATTTTTGAAACAAGTGTTCAACAAGGCTCGATCATCTTGGAATGCCAGGGATTAACAAATGCCTGGATCTACTTTGCTTTTGTCTATTTGCTGATTCTAATACTTGTTTGTCTTTTCCTTGCTATCAAAGCTGCCAAACTGTCTTCAGTTAACAACGACGTCAAGTACATAACTTATGGTATTATGGCCTGTCTCTTAGTCAGCTTAGCATTTTTACCAGCTTATAACAGCACGAGAGGCAAGTTTACTATCATTGCTGAGATATTCTCAGTCTCTGCTATAACATACAGCCATTTGGGCTGCATTTTTATGCCGAAGTGTTACACTATTCTTTTCCCAACATAATGTATTGTATTTCGCTTTTGTGATGATTAAATATAGAAATGAATAGTTTGTATCAAAATTGATTTTCTATATATCCTGCACCACTTCTGAAAAATCTGCAAGTATATGTAGTTTTTGCCGTGGAAATGCATTATTGGAATTTTTTCAGTGACATGGAATGTAAATAAATGCTTTTATTTGACACGTAATCCTACATTGTTTTTCTTGCCAAAAAATAATGTCGTGTCGACAGGCCATGCTATCACTGACTCGCAATGCCAAAACAATTGCAGCTCTGCAAATGGCCTAATTCAAATGGGATCACGACTAGCAGTTGATGTGTTTTTGCCAGGTCTCCCGGTCGAAAATGCCAATCCATCAGTCTCTTAAAGTGAACTTTTCCAATTTCACCTCCCCACAGGGATTTATCAAAAACTGGAATGGTTTCATGCCAACGAAATGATGACAATGGCAGGTCACTACACGTCGTGTTCTTATGGAATAGCAGCTTTATTGAAATAGGGTCAGGACAACAAATACAGAAAATCCCGAGAAGTGAGAGAGCTGGAAACGAATGCAGACAGATAAATAAATAAAATTAATGCACAACTGGTGCAAGAAAAACAAGTAGCAAAAGGCAACAGTTCAATTTATTCTTGATGTGTGTACCAAATTTCATGAAGAAATAGTTAATAGTTTTGCAACTACTGTATGTTCTGGAAACAAAGGTTAACCTCAATCAATTATTTCTTAATGCCCAACTTGATTCCATGGAAAGTGACAGAAATTTTTTTGGGGGAAATCTCTAAAATCAAAAGGCACCAGTTCAACAGCTTGATATGTATACCAAATTTCGTAAATATATCTTGAGGGGATTTTTAGTTAAGCTCTGGAAACGAAATGTGATGGACGTACGGACAGCCGTACGGCCGGACGGACGGAACCCATTTCTATATCCCCCGACAACTTCGTTGGTTGGTGGGGGATAATAACTAAAAAGATGAAGGACCTTTGGTGCCACGAGCACCCAATCCTTCAGGAAGAATGTGGGGCGAGATGTAATATTTTCAAAGGATAACAATACCGGGGATCAAACTGTTTCACTGTGAATGAGTCTCGAGTCCACAACACAGTAGTGAGCAGCACGATGATGTGAGCAGCAAGCACTAGCCCACACCTGCTTCACCAAACAGAAAGGCGCAGCAACCAGTGGGGTGAAGAAAGCAGAGAACAGAGTGGCAGAGCTTGTCGGGAGGCACAGAGAACAGCAGGATGCATTCACGGTTGGAGAAAAGAGAAGAGGAAGCTCAAAATACCTGGAAGGACCGCCAGACACAAGAGAGCGAACAGCACATGTTATATGTAATTTTTCAGGACAACAAATACACCTCCCCTGTGGGACTCTTTCATACCCTCCCCTGTGACCATGACTCTGAACGTCCTTGCTCATGGTAAGGCACTGACCAGTGAAGAGGCACATCACTGCCTTTGTGAAAACACCCCACAGATGTCATCACCAGCACCACCTGCACAAATCACGAGATGCCTTGGAGTTCACTAATGGCAGTGCACTCTTGGAAGTGCTTTGACAGTAATCGGCTGCACCGGACACTTATTATATCGAGCTCAGACTTTGAGGGGTTTGAGAAGTGGGTTTTCAATCCAAACATGGTCTGAAGACACATCCAAAAGTTCACTCTTTTTCCTCACCTTTCCTGGTGCCTCACCTGGTTAACAGGAAGGACAAAAATAAACAACACTTTTCGACCTTCTACTTAACTAAACTCAGACCCTGCCACAGAATAGATAAGAACAGCAAAACTTCACTCGAACATGTTCCTGATTACAGGAAAATGTTCAAAACTACACAAACACGTGGACCATGCCAACTTAAAATCAATCTCATTCTCCCTCCAACGTAACAACATG
>NC_140961.1:92619733-92639733 GCF_056783735.1 Eptatretus burgeri
AAAAGGCCAAAAACGGTCAAATGTATATGCCTTTGATGCTAAGGAGCAGAATAACCTCCAGATCGTGTCAGGCTTGGTGGATCTCCAAGGTATGTCTCACATTGGAAACCCCTTTGTGGTACCGGAGTTGTGTGCGGGTGTGGAAACGTCGCTTGCTCCACTGGCCGACTCTGAGTGGGGAACAGAGAACGCTGAAGTATCTCAGCATGTTTTAAGTGTTTGTCCTGTTTGCCAAACTTGTTCAGACGAGTTAACAGCTATGTATGACAGTGATGGAGAAATAGATAAAGGGGAAAATCCCTGTGAGTGAAATGTTAACCCCTCCCTCACAGATGATGATGTAAGGGTTATAGAGGGGAAGGACATGGACAAGGCAAATTCGGAGGGGTCCGTAAACAGAGCAAAACTTTCTGTTGAGCCAAAAGTAAGTGTTCCACAAGTAATAGGAGAGGCCATAGATGAAGCACTTGATTCAGATGAAACCTCTTCTACCCCACATTTCAGTGCTTTAAGCTCTCAAGAGGATGAAGGGGGAAACGACACAACCTTAGTTTCTCAAGAAAATGTGATTAAATTCCAGGATGATTGTTACTCGGGCTGGTAAAGAGCTTCAAGAATAACTAACAGAATGGAGATAAAAGTAGCATCCCTGAACATCAATGGAGACCACAGTTGTGTGAGTCGCCTCCAGGTATTTCAGCTCTTCCAAAATGAAAAAAATCGATGTGTTAATGCCACAGCAGACACATGCAATCAGTCCTCTGAGGATGAGTGGTGTAAAATCTTTAAAGGTTGTCTTTTTTCTCGAGTGCGCTTGTTGAGGCCAAGGCTGGTGTTGCAATAGTGTTGCATCCTCGACTCCAGCCTTCGGAGATAACTTGTAAGGAAATTTGCAAAGGTTACTTACTGTCTGTGCAATTTGTCAGAAGTAACCTAAAGATTTGCATGACAAATGTTTACTGTCCTAGTGCTAACTCTGAAAGAGGTGCCTTTCTGTACAAGTTGGCAGAGTTTGAAAGCACCATTGACTTAACCATGTTGTGTGTCTGGGGGGTGACTACAACTGCACCCTCAACCCACAACTTGATCGGAACACTTGTGAGCCTCATCCACCCAGTGCAAGGCCTTTGGCGCAGCTCGTCAAAAAGTTTAAACTGGTGGATGTGTGGCGGGTACAAAACCGTAATATCCATTAGTGTACATGGGTTTTTGTGCATCAATAAATATTTTGACAATGGCTCGCCTAGACAGAATTTATGTTAATCATGAAATGGTAAACATTGTTCAGAACTCTTATATAAGGCCGTCTGGTTTTTCCGATCATCACATGATTGTTATGGTGTGTGGCTTTCCTCATCATGTCTGTGGAAGTGCATATTGGACTTTTAATTTGAAACTTTTACAAAGTGCACATTTTATAGAAGCTTTTAAAATGGTATGGGAAAAATGAGAGTCACAAAAGGGTTCATATTTGAACTTAAGACAATGGTGGGACAGCACAAAGTCCCAAATCAAATGTTTTTGCCAACAATACTGCTCTTACAGCACAAACAATGCTTTTGGTGTGATATCTGCTTTGAAAAATGATATACTTATCTGTGAGCAGAAAACTGGATTGTCTGGTGTCAATGTCCATCCAGCAGTTGTCAGAGAAAAGGACCCTTCTGGCTGAAATGGTGAAAGAATGGGCGGCCGGTGCATTCGTCCAACTGCGGAAAGAAAAAATCCAACTTGACACACCAAACAAAGGGTTATTCAATTTGGAAAAAACGGTCAAGACCTCTCAACAAATCCATGATTTGTGTTCTTCTGGTGGTGATTTGTTGACCTCCCAGTGATATCAAGCATGAACTACAAGACTATTTTTCTAAACTCTTCGCAAAAACAGCTGTGAATGAGGAGAACAGGAATGCGATGCTTGAACAGCTCCCTTTTCTGTCTGAAGACCAACAACAATTGCTTGAGCCTGGCATTTCTCTTGGAGAACTTACTGCTGCACTCAAGGGTAGCAAGGATGGGAAAGCCCCTGGACTAGACGGCCTTCCGGCTGAATTTTATCAGGCTTTCTGGGAAATTCTAGACCCGATTCTTCTTGAGGTCTTTCAGGAGAGTGTTGAACAAGGTAAATTGTCATTGAGCTGCCAGAGGGAAGTTTTGTGTCTCCTTCCGAAGAAAGGAAACCTACATGAGACCGTAAATTGGCGGCCTGTGTCACTCCTCAACACGGACTATAAAATATTGTCAAAAGCACTTGGAACCCATCAAAAGGAAGTCATCTCTTTCTTGATTGGCACTGATCAATCATACTGTGTTCCAGAACGTTCCATATTCGAAAAAAATTGTTTTGGTGAGAGACTTGATCAGTCTCGGTCGAACTACATCTCCTGGTTTTGGTTTATGACTTTTAGATCAAGAAAAAAGCTTTTGACAGCGTTAACCATTCTTTTTTGTTTGATGTATTAAGGAGAACAGGGTTTGGGGAAAAATTTATTGCTCTGGTTAAGTTATTGTACAAAAATGCATCTTGTCTGTTGAAGGTTAATAATAGTCTTTGTTACCCATTCCCCTTTCAGCGAGGCATCTGTCAGGGCTGTGTGCTATCAGGCATGCTCTGCAATCTATCCATTTAACCTTTATTACTTTCACTTCGGAACTCTTTCCCGGTTCCGGTTATTTCTTTCCCGGTTCCGGGTTTGGAGCGACGAGAGGTCTCCTTCGGGGCTCCCTGCTGACGTTCTCAAAGTTAAGTTTCCGGTCGTTATTTGTCCCGTTTTAACTGTTTATTTTTCTCACCTACATGTTACTGTGTGTTCCCAGTTCGGTTTTGTTTCAAAAATCGTGCTATTTTGTGAGTATTTTTGTCGACGTTCTTACCTGGTGTTTGAGGCCTACCGGTTCCACTCGGTGTTCGATCGTTTTTTTTTTTTTTCTCCCCATTACCTTCAATTTCTATCCTCCCCATTACCTTCAATTTTCATCATCCCCACTTTCCAAACATCCCCCATTCTCCCAACTAATCTCTTTCTTATCTCAAAAAAAAACAACAACAACAACAACACGCTCACCTTCTCCCGATTCTGCTTCTTCTTCTTCCTCTTAACTTCCTCCTCGTCTTCTTCCTCGATTTTTTTTCTACACTTCCATGACCTAATCTGTTGAACTCTCTCAAACATTAATATTAACAACAAAAACGATCTGGGAATGCTTCATCTTCCTCACTCACACATGTGGTACTCTTTACTGTTTCATAATGCACTACTCTTCTGCTATTTCAACAGACTGCTCTCATTTCGAGCTCTCCTTCATTCCTTGCCGAAAAAATCCAACGATTACAGTGCTTCTTCTCTCCATTCTCTGAATTCGCCTTCATTGCATCCATCAAGAATTGTGTTAAATCGCATCTCTGACCTAAAACTTTTAAAAACCACAGTTTGCCATGGATGTTCGCTTTCCATCAACTTATTCTTTTTTTCCAACTTCAGTGCCAACTCACCCCCCTCACCCCTCACCCCTCACTCTCAAAGCAACCATCCCACTCTTCTCCCTCCAAGCCTCCCTCTCACCTCTCTCAAAAATTCCCCCCTCACCTTTCGTCATCCCCTCACTCATCCTTCTCAAAGTTGTCCCCCCTCTCATCCATCAAGCTGCCTCCCTCCACTGCCCTCTCACCTCCATCTCTTCACTCCACCTCCTCAAATCCTCAACTGCCTACTTCCTTGTCTCTTGTCCCCCCTCTCCCCCAGCACCACAGAGCCTTTTCTCCTCCTCATTCGGCCCCCTCCCCTCGCATTTCTGCAATACCCCACACTCTCTCAACAACCCTCCTTACCTCCCCCCCTCGTCCCTTGTCCTACCCTCCCCCTCCCCCTCCACCTCCTGCACCCAAAGCCTCCTCCCCTACCTCTTCATTAAAAGTGTTGTCCTCAAATATCCGGGGCCTTCGCTCAAACCTTTCAGATCTTTCCATACAGGTTGCCACTGACAAACCAGACATTATCTGCCAAACAGAAACTTTCCTCTCCCAAGACGTGTCTGACTCCCTAGTATCTCTCCCCGGTTACTCCCTCTTACGGTATGACAGACCTGAGCCTCGTCCTGGTGGAGGTGTTGCTCTCTTCATCAAATACTCTATTCCTCACTCTCCATGCACTGCTCTCACTACCCCACACCCCCAGGAATACCTCTGGCTTCGGCTTCCCCTCCACTCCCACCTCATGTTTATATGTGTACTGTACCGTCCACCGAACAGTGATGACTCCATCTACACCTCACTATCCGAAAACATGGACCATCTTCTATCTTCTCATCCAAACTCTCTCTTCCTCTTATGTGGTGACTTCAATTGTCATCACGCCAGTTGGCTAGGTGTGGGTACCTCTCTCACCTGCCAGGGCACCTCAGCAAAAGCTTTCTGCGACTCATTAGGACTGACTCAATCGGTCAACTTCCCGACCCGGATCTCAACCAATGGTACTCCATCTCTTCTGGATCTGATTTTGACAAATTTCCCTGACAATATCTGCTGCTCTTTTTTTCCGCTCCAATCGGTTCTTCTGACCACGTCCTTGTCAAAGTGGACATCTCTCTGGCTGTTATCAGAGAACCACCTCACCGCCATCGAGTCTGGCATTTCACTCAAGCCGACTGGCAGGGTCTCCGAGCAGCCATCAAACTTACAGACTGGTCTCCCATCACTACTTTCTCAAACATCAACTCATCCTGGGAATTCTTTCAAAGAAACTTGCTCTCCCTCATGCACAGATTTATCCCCTCTCGTGTTCAGTTGTCCTACCCTTCCTCCCGCCCTTGGTTTACTGAAGCTTGTGGCAAGGCAGTTGTCCTGAAACAACTTGCCTTTGCTCATAGAAAGCAAACCCAACTGAGGGCAATCTCAGTTCCTTCCACAAAGCTCAGAACAAGTGTGTATCTTCCCTCAGGAGAGCCAGAAAACAACATCTTTCTCATCTCAAGTCTAAACTCTCAAACCTCTCTCCCTCCTCAAAATCCTGGTGGCGTTTAATCAAATCTGTTTCTGGTATATGTTCCCCCTCCATCCCCTCCCTTACCTCAAATGGCCGCACTGCTGATACCACACGTGATCAAGCTGAATGTCTAAACTCGGTGTTTACAGCTAAATCTTGTGTCTTAAACCCATCACTTTCTCTACGCACTTTACCCAGTCGCACCCAACTGTCCCTGGACTCTGTATCCTTTTCTCCTGACAAGGTGGAGAGCTTGCTTTCAAACCTCGAGTCAGATTCTGCAACCGGTCCAGACGGCATCAGCCCACGTGTCCTCAAAGCCTGCTCTTCTGCTCTTGCTCACCCTCTCTCTGTTCTATTCACCCTCTCATTTGCCCAAGGTCATCTGCCATCTGCTTGGAAATCTGCTAACATCACTGCCCTGCATAAAAAAGGTGCAAAAACAGATCCCTGCAACTACAGATCAATCAGCCTTCTCCCAATCATCAGCAAGGTTATGGAATCCATCATCGCTTCAGACATGAAATCCTTCCTCTTCTCCAATGGCTTGATTTCCAATCATCAATTTGGTTTCAGAGCAGGTCACTCTACCCTGGATATGCTGCTTCTGCTCTCCCATCAATGGATCGAGGTCCTCAATGCCAGACAGGAAATCCGAGCCGTATCCCTGGACATATCACGTGCTTTTGACACAGTCTGGCACCCTGCACTAATCACCAAACTCTCTTCCCATGGTATTCAAGGCCATCTCCACTCATGGCTTGCAGACTTCCTCTCCTGTCACAGTCAATGTGTGGCCCTTAATGGAGTTCTTTCATCCCCTCTTCCTGTGCAGGCTGGAGTTCCTCAAAGTAGCGTTCTGGGCCCTGTTCTTTTTCTGGTTTTCATCAATGACCTCTCGGACTCTCTGGAAAATCCTCTATTTCTCTTTGCAGACGACTCCACCCTCTGCCGTACCATCTGTCATCCCTCAGACCGGCAAGCAGCACTTCTTCGCTCACTGCAGATCTGGCTAAAATCACAAACTGGTCCAACACGTGGAACATGTCTTTCAATCCAGACAAATTTCACACTCTCACTATGTCTCTTCGAAAGTACGGTTTAGAAAACCCCCCCCATCCACTTTCTCAACAATCCTCTGGAAGAAGTCTTTTCTTTCAAGCTTCTGGGTCTCACTATCTGCCATGACCTTTCCTGGGAAAGTCACATTTCCAACCTCGCCTCAAAAGCCAGTCACCGACTGGGAATCCTCCGTCGTTCAAAGTCCTTCCTCAGCCCTCTTGAGCTCCTGACCACTTACAAAGCTTTTGTCCATAGCCTGATGGAGTACTGCTCTCCCCTCTGGGCTGGTGCTCCTGCCTCCCACCTTTCTCGGCTTCACGCTGTCGAAACCAGGGCATTTAAGATCATCAGCATCTCCCGCACTGAAGCTGAGTCTTTGGGCCTCTCACTCAATCACCGCAGGTTGGTCGGTGGTCTTTCTGTCTTCTCCCGACTCCTCTCCAGCCTTGCCCCCCTGCTCTCTCTGCGATTTGTCCCCAGCACATTTCCACAGGGCGCTCAAGGTCCGCCAACAACCCCATTCTGGTAAAACTACCAAAATCACGAATCACTGCTCATCTTCACTCTTTCATTCCTCTTTTTTCCCACCTTTGGAATAAACTTCCTCACTCTATTCTTTCCCATTCTTCCCTCCAGGCTTTCAAAACAGCTGTTCACCACCACCTCTTATCATCCCTCATCCAAATCCTCGATCTTTTCTACCTCCGATAATCCACCCAAGCCCACTTCCTTCAATTCCCCTGCTTTCCTTCCTGAAAGTTCCTGTAATGTCCATCTTCTCTTCGCCATGTTCCCCGTCCCATCCCCATCCCTCTCCCTTCCACAGTTCACCTAATGTGTCTGTTCCCCACTGTTTTGTCCCTTCTACCCCCGCCCCTCTTGTCTCATGCTCCCTTGCTGTGAGTTGTGTGTTAGCTCTCATACGAGCCTTGACAAGGTATACAAAAAAAAAAAACTCAGTGGTTCGGAGTCTCTCTTTCACAAACTCCTAATTCGTTGTTTCAGCTTATGCTGATGATATTTGTGTTGCTATTGCAAATCAAAAAGATGTTTCTGAGGTCTCTCGTTGCCTTACCCAGTTTGAGCTTGCTTCTACTGCAAGGGTAAATTGGAAAAAAAGTGTAGCTTTTTGGGTGGGCCCCAGATCGCCTTCCCCGTCCCTGCCTGTTTTACCAGGAGGAATACAGTGGAGTAGTGAGGGGTTTAAATATTTAGGCTTATTTCTCGGAATTGAAGCGTATGAACAAAAATTGGGAGAACTTCCGGGAAAAATTTTAAATTGAAACTGGCAAGGTGGAGAAGATTGTACCAACTTCTCTCGCTTAAGACACAGGTGTCAATCATAAATAACCTGGTGGTTCCTTTTATTTGGCATAAAGTTATCCCACTTGAACCTCCGAGATACTTGGTCACAGGCATTCAGTGTTCTGACTGATGTTTTCTGCGGTGGCCACCATTAGCTGGGCCCAGACGTGGTCTCCAGACCCCGAAATGCTGGTGGTCAAAATCTGATGCATATCCCATGTCGGATAATGGCACTCCGAATTTCCACGATTAAGCGCCTACTGTACAGTGAGTGTGTTCTTGGCGACCTCTCACAAACACCTGGTTGCAAAAAGTGGAAAATCTGAAATATGACCGTGAACTTTTCCTCATGACCTGCAACAAATTGACATGTCTCGGCTACCCAGTTTTCATCAGATGGACGGAGGTTACTGTTTTCACCCGTCTGTTTGTTTGTTTGTTTCTTTGTGAACAGTATTACGGAAAAACTCCTGGACAGATTTCGACGAAACTTGGTGGGGGGATTAGGTATTGTCCAAGGATCATGCCATTAGAATTTGGACATGGTCCAAAGTGCAATATGGTCGCTATGGCGGCCATTTTGAAAAAATATTTGGATTTTTGTTTTTGCATTTCTACATGTTTTAAGTGATTTACAACCAAAAAAAAAAAATTTTGCAACTTTTTTTCAAAAAAATTTCGATTTTATTTGAAAAATATTTGAATTTTTTTTTTTACATTTCTACATGTTGAAAGTGATTTCCAACCCCCCCCCCCCAAAAAAAAATTGTTGGAGAAAAAAAATCCCAGAAATTTTGCAAATTTTTTTCAAAAAAATTTAGATTTTCTTTTTTGGGCATTTCTACATGTGCGTCGATCTAGTTTACTTTATTCAATCGTGGTTCAGTAGAGTCTGATCCGTTTTGACCTTCAATGAATAGGATATCAGGTTCACTTAAGTGACCCAAGCTGTTAGGGTTTGTTAGTGTGTTTGTTTGTTAGGACCGAGTGCTCCCCCTCGAGTTTATGCATTGTTTCACCAGTGTTGGAATAAACATTGTGAGACCTGTTGCATCCATCCTTGAATGCATGGCGGCCTGTAAGCTCACTTTCATTAAAAACTGGTGTTCGTTCTGCTCGTATTGTGGAAAATGTCTTGAAAGCAGTATTTCAAACCTTTCATAGACTAAACATTGGGTGGGCCTGGGTGGATGATGTGGTAGACTCACGTCTCTATTTCCCTGAACTTCAAATTGCCTCAAAAAAACAAGAGGGTGTGTTCTCCTCAAACTTAGAGGAAATTGGTGTGTTTCACGTCATGGGGAAAACGGTTATCTACAACATATGTCTGGAAGCATGTATACCTGGTTTTACAAAACTTTTGAACAATCGTTGGAATGAGACCTTACCTGCTGGAGCTTTTTTAACTCTTGGGCGAACTGGAGAACTGAATTGGAGACTAGCACATCAAGCCCTGGTCACACAGACATGTCTCCATTAGTTTAATTCTTCTGTTCTAATTTCTTGTCCTTTTTGAGATTTGATTGAAAATGTTGCCCACGTTTTTAATGAATGTAAGAGATTGGTACCCCTCTTTCTCTTCCTTCAAAAGCTTTTCTATAAATTTAATTTTGTTTTTTCCTTTCCAGTCTTTATTTATGGAATCGGGGGGAATTATAAAAGTAAACCAGTCCTCTCGTTTTTGTCTTTTCTGTTGGGCATTGCTAAACTGGAAATTTATAAAACCAGGAAAGCAAAATTGAAGGGGAAAAATGCAAATGTGCTTTTGTGCTTTAAAGGTATGGTTTCGGCACGAGTTAAAATGGAGCAGGATTATCTTTTGAGCCTGGATATTGTGGGTGATTAGTGGTACACTGATGAGGTTTTGAGTTTATTTTCGTGATGGAATCTGTTTGTAAATGTGTAAAGTACTTTCAGTTACTTTTTGCATATATGTATTATTCTGTGGTGGTTTTGACATGAACAGACACCCTTGTTTGTATTGCTTTTGTTGAATTGATTTTTGCTGTAAAATCGTTTGGATTTGTTTTTGTGGAGTGTGCTTTTTCTGATGTGTTTTGATACTTTTATAATAAAAGCATTCAAAAGTCTCTTACACAGCATCAAAGGGGATATGTTGGGTGGTTTGCCATTGCCTTCCTTGCAATAGTTATGGCAGGAATTCTAAATTTGGCCAGGTTTCCGGTAATAGCACACGAAGGACACCATGGGATCTTTAAGGTCCACCACCTCATGCCGGCAGACAGGACACCCATTTAACGTCCATATGAGGGATGGCGCACACATTGATGAATCTGCCTGTGAAACACCTGGATGACAGTTTATAGCTTGGCCGAGATTCAAACCCAGGCTAGACAGCTTAGAGGTGAGTGTGTATACATCTAGGCTATCCTGCCAGCCTAAGTTACATTGGGAATGCACAAATCAATGCATTTGAGATTCAAAACTGGGGTCCCAACACTGTTAGCTGTGTGCTCAGATATAAACTCCAAATATGCCATACAAACAGCATATGTTAAATAAACAAGCTCGAATGAGCTAAGATCCTCGTCCTCTTAATGACGTCATAAAAACGAATATGACGTCATTGTGATGTATCAGGTTTGCGATAAATTGTCTGTGCTAATGCCCGGCTTGATTCCCGCAAACAAAATTCAAACAGCTTACCTTGTTTCGGAGATAATGGTATCGTCGATTTTCATTTGCGGCGATATTATGACGTCAACTTTTTTTTAGGAAGAATTTCCAAAATCGGAGATGGTTACTGCCTGTGCGTGGGCTTTCTGCATATACATGGCAAGTTACACGAAGATCCGATGAAAACTCTGCGTTGTGAAACAAAAAATGTCAAAAAATAGGAATGACGTCATAAAAATTGATATGACGTCATAGTGATGTATCATATGTGTGCTAATTCATCTCTGCTAATGCCCTGTTCGATTCCCACAAACAGAATTCAAAAAGCTTGCCTAGTTTCGGAGATATATTTTTTATGCGGTTTTCATTAGCGGAGATATTTTGATGTCTTAACTTTTTTTTCTAAGAGGAATTTTCAAAATCAGAGATGGTTACTGTCTGCGCAGGGTATTTCTACATATATATACCAAGTTTCAGGAAGTTTTGATGAAAACTGTAGGCTGTGAAACAAACTAGTTTCGGAGATAATGGTATACGCGATTTCCATTAGTGGCGATATTATGACGTTAACTTTTTTCTGGGAATAATTTCCAAAATCAGAGAGGGTTACTGCCTGTGCGTGGACTTTCTGCATATACATGGCAAGTTTCACCAAGATCCGATGAAAACTCTGGGTTGTGAAACAAAAAATGTCAAAAATAGGAATGACGTCATAGTGATTTATTATATATGCGGTAATTCATCTCTACTAATGTCCTGTTCGATTCACGCAAACAGAATTCAAAAAACTTGCCTAGTTTGAGATATTTTTTAGGCGATTTCCATTAGCGGAGATATTTTGACGTCATAACTTTTCTTCGAGGAGGAATTTTCAAAATCGGAGATTGTTACTGTCTGTGCAGGGTATTTTTACATATATACACACCAAGTTTCAGGAAGTTTCGATGAAAACTATAGGCTGTGAAACAAAAAAGTCCACAAGAACAACAACGTGAGTAAGATTTAGAGATCCTCCATGAGGATCTAAAAACACGTGTTTCGGCATTGAAGTAGTGATTAAAAACAAAATAGGGTCAGAATAACCTGTTGTGTTGTTAAGAACATTTTTTTTTAGGCAAGAATGACTGTTTTTGCATGAATAAGGCTTCTTTTGTAAAATATTTTGTTTTGTCCAGAACAAGCTAAAATACTCACTATTTAATGAAAATCAGGCGATTCTGCATTTGATTTGTGATTTGGAACAAAAAATGGAGTCAGAACAACGTAATGTCTTGTTAAAAATGCATATTTTATACAAATAATATAGTTTTTGCATGAATTCGATTTCTTGTATGAAATATTTTGTTTTCCTTTGAGCAAGCTAAAATGCATACTATTTGATGAAAAACACGTGTTTCTTCATTAGAATATTGATTTGGTACGATAAACGGTGTCAATCCAATCTAATGTGCTGTTCATGCCGCAAACAAGCTTTGATACATCACAGCTGATGAAGGTTGTGGTCATGTTTCAACAGAACTGCATGTGTAGCTTCTGAGAAGAAAGCAAATACCTATACGGGGGAGGAGGGGGGGAGGGGTGCAACTCCTGTAAACACCCTTAGAGCCCGATTTTGTTCATGCCATGAACAAACTTTTGTACTTACATGGTGATGAAGGTTGTGGTAAAGTTTCATCAAAATCGTATGTGTAATTTCAGAGAAGAAGATGCAAGTATTTGTGGTTGGATGGACGGATGATGTGCCATCCCATAAGCTCTCCGGAACTACGTTGCAGGTGAGCTGAAAATAATTCCAGGGAATATCACGACAAACGTGTTACAAGTGGAAGCTGTCAGAGGTTCAGTGAAGATTTTGAAAAGAGCCCTTGGAACGAGGCTATGAGAACAAAGTTTCACAATTTGGTTCATCATTCGCGATCCTTTACCGAAAAAGGAGGTGGAAATTTTGAGTTCTGGGAGAACTTCCTCCCACCTTCTGAAACCCACAATGGAGATAACAACCAAAATAGTAGGTTGTGATTTTGTGCGAGTTAATAATTCCAACTGATGAATGCAATTTGCATTGTTTTCACATGAACCTTCAAAAAATTTACATTTAATTGGCTGAATTGCTGCAGAATGTTATTACATGGAAATTAAGGATGATGTGAAACATCAGTAATTGCATGCACCAATATATGTTGAACAGTTGCGTTATTTATAAAATACATATGTATAATATATATCTGATATCTGTTATTGATATTTCACACACAGGAACAGAATGTTGACTGCAAGTCCACTGATTTGCTTACTGTATGAATACATTCTCACAACAACAAAGTTTCTTATATGCCTGCTATTGCTTCTATACCAGAAAATACCTTCTGTGATGAATGATGAATGTATCTTCCCAACTGGACGTGGGCTAAAGAGTATGGTTTCAAAAGGTGACATAATACTGGGTGGGCTTTTTCCTGTTCACTTTGGTATGGTGCATGCTCAAGAATTCTTCCAGAGTTCTCCAAGTTTTCCTGGCTGCATTGAGTAAGAATTGTTATTCTCTCCATCTTGTTATTATTCCAAAATAGATATTTATGTGATTGTATTCGTTCCGACTTTGTTATTTATAATTCAGAATGAAATTTTTTCAATATGGGGCTTCAGATAAATTTTTGTAAAAATTGTAAAATTAAAATAACAAGATAGATTACTTTAAAGTAATTCAAGTGAAGCCTAACCACTCAGAGTTTGTATATTTATAATGCATATTTGTTAGGAGAAAATAAATTTCTATTTTGAAATTTGATCTTGGAAAAAGTGAATTTGAAATATTGGGACATGAATTAATCATATTTTGCATGCACAACTTTATCACAAATTTAATCTTTGAGAATTGTCATTCTATGTGAGTATTCACTCGTGAAAAATTGGAAGCTGATTGAGAGAGATACAGGGGTTGACGAGGTTTGGACTGACAGAACAAAAAAGGGAACAAGTAGACACTCAATAAACATAAGAACATGACCTTGAAGATATCTGTTTCAAATGTAAATAAAAAATTGGAGGATCTCTGTTTTAAGTCATGTAAAGCAGAGTCACGTGTACAACATTACAGACACGTTTTTGTAACTGCATAGAAACTGAATCATCAATAAATTGCCCCTTTCCTCTGTGGCTTGCGATAACTCGGCACATTTCATATTTAACCATCGTGGCTCAGTTTGGAGCAGCTCAAGTTACCTTCCCATAACAAAATATCATAAATTATCTTAAGATATTACTTGATTCAAGAAAAGCAGTGAGAATAAGCAATACATTTGAAATAATGGAGGTTTTTGTTCACCGACCTTTCTTTCATTGTAACATACAAACGACAATCCGAGCCAACCAGAATGTTAGATAATTGTTTGTGGCTGACTCATTAAATGATGGGCCAAGGATTGGTATTTCTTCTTCTTTATCATTAATGGCCACTATTATCCCACATTGTGGGGTCAGCCAGGGAACCTTGGCCTTAGTCTTTATGAACTGACTGGCCTTACCTGACATTTGACTAATTATGGAAGGAATTTGGAATTTGGCACTGGTGGTGGCGATATCTCACCTACTCTTCACGAAGGACACCATTGGATCTTTAATGTCCACCAAAGAATACTGGCAAGCAGGATTCCTGTTTAATGTCCATTGGTATTTATCGAATTGGTATTTTTGGAACTAATTAATCCGAAGGTGGATGGAGGCTATGTTTTCACCCCTGTCTGTCTGTTTGTGAGCAGGATACTGTGCATGACCAGGTCAAAAACAATGATATACTGTGTAGCACGATATCTCAAAAGGTTATGGAGGAAGTTGGCTTAATCTTGGTGGATGGGTTGGGTGTGTGATGATGACGAATTGATTTGATTTTGGTGAAGATCCGGATACAGATCCGATAATTTTTTAAGTGGTGGTGGTCGTATGGCAGGTTAGCTACTGGGGTGGCTGTGATTTCTTGAAGCGCGACTGTGTTGCTGATGCAGTGCCCCTCTACCAGTACACACACTGGAACTAGTACTCATTTCACCGACTTCGGAAGGATGACAGGCTGAGTCAACCCCCTGGTGTATTAATTCAGCGGCTGACAGGGCTTGAACTCAGGACTCGAGGATCCCAAGCCGCCACCCTAACCACTGAGCCAACACCAGGCTGTATTTTTAAAGTCATTCTTCACCTTTGGAAGTGATAGGGCAAAAAACGCTATATAATCACAATATTTACAAAAGTTATGTCCAGATGTGGCTGAAAGTTAGTGGAGAGTTTGGTTGTGTGACAAGGACGAAATTTTTCTATGTTGGTGAAGATCCAGATCTGGATACGAGAATGTTTTCATATTTTGAGTGATTCTTGACCATTGAGAGATGGGGCCAAAAACGATATCCAGCATATTTCATAAAGTTGTGGACGCATTATGACAAAACTTAATGGTCGAGTTGGGGAGGTGATAAAAACAACTGAAAACATTTTGGTTCTGTACCATCTGTCATACATCCAGCCCTGGCAGGATGTTGCCAAGCTCAAGGATGAGAGGGTAGCTGAGAAGCTTGTGAACAGGTTGAGTGGGGATATGAGGGGACCTGGGTGCTTTTGAGAATCCTGAAGAGTGGTCGAGTGCCTTCAAAACTACCATCTTTGATGTTGCCAGTGGAGGCCTTGGAACTCAACATCGGGCGAAGAAGAATTTTGTCTCTCAAGGGACACTGGACACCTTTGATCAGAGTCACAGGGCCAGGCTGAAAGGCAGAGCTGAGCTGTTCAGGGAGCTGAGGCATAAAACTGTACATGGGCTAAGGATAGACAAGGAGGCTTATGTGTGAGGCATCTGTGAGGGGGTCAAGCATCACCTCTGGTCAGGTGATTCTCGTCCTGCTTACAGGGGAATTCACGCATTGCATTCCTCCAGGCCCATCGTTCAGTGTACTGCACTTAGAGCGGAGTGTGGTGGGCTCTTGATAGAGGAGTCCGAAGTGAAGGCCCCCTGGGCCGGTTACTTTGAGCGGCTGTACCAGGCTGATCCACCAGCTGTCGAGTTGGATGTTAGGGGTGTTACTATCCTTATTGCTGACCCTCCCATCAACTGTGATCCACCTTTGCTTGTGGAAAATCAGGCTGTAGTGAACCGGTTGAAATGAGATAAAGCTCCTGGTGTATGTGGCATCCATGCTGAACTTCTCATGGCTGGTGGAAATACTGTACTCATGTCATTGCATGCAGTTCTTTGCTCTGCCTGGAAAATAGGCATCGTCCCAACTGACTGGAAGAGAGGCATTGTTGTCCCTCTCTGGAAAGGGAAGTGTGATCGCCAAGACTGCAACAACTACCGAGGGGTGATGCTGCTCTCAGTGCCAGGCAAGGTCTTTCCTCAGAATATTATTAATGGGGATCACCACCATCTGCTTGAGCTTCCGATTAAGGAGCATTCAGGCTTTACACCATCGAGGTCAATGATTGACCGTATCCTTGCTCTTCGGGTCCTCACTGAACACAGATGAGAGTTTCAGCACAGGCTGCCTGTAGCCTATGTTGGTCTCTGCAAAGCCTTCGATTCGGTGAATCGGGATGCCCTCTGGAGGATTCTTGGTTTTTGTGGGGTGCCGCCAAAACTGATCAATCTGATGTGTGAACTATAATCTGGTATTGAGAGTGCTGTGAGATATGGTGATACCATCTCTGACTTATTTCCAATTAATACTGGAGTTTGTCAGGGGTGTGTGCTGGGCCCCACACTTTTCAGTGTTTGTATGGACTGAATTCTCGGGAGGATGTCGGAGAGATCGATCTGCATTGCATCGTTTGGGAATGTCAAGAACTGTGACCTTGATTTCGCAGATGATGCAGTCATCTTTGCTGAGACCCTGGATATTATTTTGAGGGACCTCAAGGTGCTGAATGAGGAGTCCGACTCACTGGGATTACGGGTTTTCTGGGTCAAAACTAAGAACCAGGCTTTCAATGACATCTTGGATGATGCTGTCATCTCTGTACCTGTTTGTGGCGAGGATGTTGAGGTGACAGAGAGATTCACTTACCTTGGCAGTGATATTCATGTCTCTGCTGGCTGTGAGCCAGAGGTCAATATATGTCTGTATTGGGCCTGGGGAGTCATGGATTCACTGGATCACAGGGTGTGGCACTGCTGGTACCTGTGTGGGAGGACGAAAGTCTGAGTCTTCAGGTCCTTGGTGCTTCTAGTCTTGCTCTACAGAAGTGAGACTTGGACTCTGTCTGATGAAGTATCTGAGATGGCTACTTAATTCTTTTGGTACCAGGTCTGTTTGGAGAATCCTTGGCTGTCGCTGGTCAGACGAGCATTTGCTGAGAGAGACTCGGATGAGATTTGTTAGCTGCATAGTCGATGAGCATCAGCTGTGGATGTATGGACATGTGGCTCATTTTCCTGATGCTGTTCCTGCTTAAGAGATTGTCTCAGTGAGGGAGCCTCATGAGTGGAGGAGTTGAATGGGTGGACCACGTGCCTCTTGGTTGCAGCAGGTTGATCAGCACCTCAGGGAGATGGGGATGGGCCAAGCATCTACCCATGGGTGATGTGCAGTTTGCGTCAATTATGTACACTGCCTGATAAAGCATGGTCACAACACCAAACCGCCATGTTGGAATTTCTTTGAACAAATCTGCCACAAGAGGGGGCTATAAAGTGTTTCAGAACAAATAAAGCAAGTGGCCATTGCAAACAAAATAATTGTTTGGCATTTTACAGTTGCAAAGTAGTTTATTGAACGTGTATGATAGTTTAAACCAAAAGATTCGGTGTGCAAATTACTTTAACATGCAGAATAAACACATTTCGAGAAAATCACATTTTTGTGTTTCACGATGCCATACACATGTGGGTAAAAAATAAAATTCACTTGTTAATAAAACGCCCTAAATACATGTTGTTGATATTAAAAAAATAGTTTATATGGATCGAGTGAACAAAATTGATATCAATTAATGCACAATGTAAAAAACACATTTGACCTTATTTGACCTTGAAAATGACCTTTAAGGTCAACATCGAGGGTGGCATCCATCCACATTTTCTTCCCCACCCTATGACAGATTGATTGAGCATGGATGCCTGCCTGCTATTAACAAAAAATGCACCCCAAAGTTAAAAAAATACATATTGGCTGGTGTACTATGTGATATTTTTTCAGTTTAAAAATGGCATACCTCTGTGAAAAATTGATGAAATGTCTAAAAAGTCATAATTTTTCTGTAACTTATCATAATAGTGAACGCAGTGAGCTTCATACTTAACGCGTGCAAGTGAGAGAATAGGAAACAACAACAACAACAACACAATACCCCTGGCTATTTGGAATCCGTGTCATCAGCTATGACCTTTTGCTTCCGGTTGTTGTTAAACGCTGTGCGGTGTATAAACACGATTGGGTTTTATTTCTATCTTGTGAATATTACTTAACGCGTGCACATGAGAGAATAGGAAACAACAAAAACAACACAATAATCTGGCAATTGTGAATCCGTGTCCCGTTTCCATCTTGACCATTTTGCTTCCGTTTTTTTTTTGTTTCTGGTTTTATTTTGTTTCTGGGTTTTTTTGTTTCCGGTTTTTTTTCATGGGGAATGATGCATGCCGGGAGATCATGA
The DNA here is from genome assembly GCF_056783735.1 of Eptatretus burgeri. Lineage (NCBI taxonomy): Eukaryota > Metazoa > Chordata > Myxini > Myxiniformes > Myxinidae > Eptatretus > Eptatretus burgeri. Next base: position 92,637,355 of record NC_140961.1, read on the forward strand.
CCGGAAGTGTTTATTTATTTATTCAATTATTTTTTTCCCAAAGTTAATTTTATACTTCCGAAAGTGATTTTTTTCATGACAGGAAGTGTTTATTTTGTATTGAACATTACCAGGAGTGATTTTGAAACTCTTTCCGGAACTTTTAATTTATTTTATTCTTGACCAGAAGTGATCGTTTATTTATTTATTAATTCAATTATTTTTTTTCCCAAAGTTAATTTTAATAAAGATATCTCCCGCATCATCAAAAAAAATTTTTAATCGTGATTTACGTTATTTGATCGCTGATCCCGAATCCAGGCCGAAGTAACCGGAAATTGCGTCAAAATCATCAGCTGTGCGGCGCGTACATGTACCATGGTATAGTTGGCAAGTATACAGTTGTGAACAAGTTTTATGTAAAGTCAGAAGTGAATGTAAGAAGAATTCTACGTTCGCTTCTCGACTTTGCCTATTCCATATTAAAGCCATGCACCAAGTTTCAGTTGAATATGTAAAAGAATATGGAAAAAAAAAGGTGTGAAAAACGGGAGGTGGGACCATGCATGTCTGAGAAATGGTTGGGGACACATTTAAGGAACAAAATGGCCATCATTTGTCCATCTTGGGTCTGATGTCGAAAAAAATTGATGTGCATATGTAAAGCATCATGTTTTGTCTTTGTGCCAAGAAGGAATAAAATCATTTCATACATTTCCGAGATATAGTTGTGGACGCACGCATGCACGGACATGAAAATTGAGACCACATCCATAAGCCCGAGTAGGGATGAGAAAAATGTGGCAGGCACAGGGACTAGAGTGTTATAAATGCAAAATAAAATAAGTATTTTAAAACTCATTTGTTTATTCCAACTTGCAAGTTTCCTTTGTACATGAGGCATGGTGTGTGTTCACTAAACCCTGCTGGGGAAGGTGGTTAGAATTGTTAATTCCGCTGGTCTCTTGTTGGAGAGCATCACCAATTTAACCTCCCCTGTGGATTTGCCTTTAAAGGCATGCCAAAATGCTTTGTCAAGTGTTAAATCTGCAATTGCCAGCCACTACACTGAATATCTTCTTACAGAACAACAGTTTATTATGAAAAGGCAAAAACCGACAAAAACGGAGAATCCCAGGATGAAAGAAAGATTGACATGAAAACGGGCACATAAATAAAGAAATAAAGTACACTCACCATCAGATATAATGAAAACCCACAAAATGCAATAAATACAATCAAATCAAAATCGTCACTAACGCACAACAGGGTACCAGGAAAGGTCTTTTGGGCAGACATTATGGTATTCACGAGTTCAGAATTACTCCTGACCACAATCAACAATGACTTCAGGTTGTGCGTGGTGAAGCGAGAGATAATATTTTGGCATGGCAGGTAGTGCTTGTCACTCATGGGCCAGTGGAGTAACGTGGTTCCGACACTCTCACCACTCACAGCTTGGAGTGGCACATTGATTGGTATATATCAGTTTACCCATCCACTGGTTGAGTGGATTTTGCACTCAACTCAACTCTCGACTCTACTACTCCTCTTGGACTGACGAACACGGTCGCTTATATCAGCCCCGTGGCTTCTCCCTCTCATCTTTGACCCCCTCCCTTCGACCTTTCACCTCGCTCCCCATTGGCCCGAGAAAAAGTGGGCGTGAATGCTTTTTGATCCATAAATTTGCATATATCGATCGCCCTCCAACGCCCTGGGGGCGGGGCCAATTCGCCCCTCGCTCACCGATTGGACGGAACAAAAGTGGGCGTGTGTCGTTTTTGATCCGTTTTTGAAGCACAAAATCCGTGATTTTGTACACGCTGTTCGGCGTGCGCCCTGCACGAGTCCAACACCGGTACCCACAGGCGGCGCAAGAACGGTGGCGATGCGACGGTTGCGAGGTGTGACGTGAAGGTCGTGGCGGTTGTGGTGAAGCGGTGGTTGGTGGTGGTAACAATGGCGGTTGGTCCAAATTAAAGATAGTAAAAGAAAAAACGGCTATCCTGAAGAGTCGCAGCACGCATAAATGACATGTATTCCCACTAGACAACGGGTTTGGGCCAAACTACACGTACTTACCGAGATATCTCACCTAAGGGACCTGAATGGTGGTTTGCGAATTTGGTAACCACAACACTACCCCCTCCCCTTTTTACAGACTCGTCCCGAGTCGTCAAATTTTCGTGTGCCATCATGTGTAGTTTTCCCCTAGTACATTTTACCTACGGATCCCTGAGTGCGACATTCATGGTATTCGTGTCCCCAAAATAAATAACCTGAGGGCTGCGTAACTATCTAAACAAACTCACTCACACGGACGACTTAAATAAAATTGCCGGCGCGAGGACAGACATGCCGTGGGCGCACTCATATTTACAGTACATCTTAACCTTA
>NC_140961.1:92644733-92679733 GCF_056783735.1 Eptatretus burgeri
GGAGTATCCTTTTAATTCCACATCCAGCTTGCCAAGATGCTCACAGGCCAGAGCCCTGAAGTTCTCAGAGGATGTACTATCCAGTTCCAGAACCTCTGGAATTTGCAAACATGGGGAACACACCAGCCTGAATGTTCGTTCTCCACACTCAAAGTTTCGCGAGAAATGCTCTAAGCTTCGACATAAGTTCGTAAACCGTTGTCTCAGTCCCTTGAAGACTGCAGTTGAACCTGTTGAGGGTGTCGTAGATATCGACAAGGTTGGCGAGATGGAGAATGAAGGAATGATCCTCCAGGGCAGTAACAAAATCTTTACACTTGCCTCTACAATTTAAGAACTCCAATAGCTCGTCCAACAGCTCAAAGACACATTTCATGACATTTCCTTGGGAGAGCCAATGCACTTCCGTGTGGAAGAGGAGTACGCTGTACTCAGCTCCAAAATCCTCACACAGCAATTTGAACAGTCGAGTACTGAGGGTGCTTGATTTCACCACCAATGACAGCTCGCTTCCCAGCGCCTTCGGAAAAATCTTGCATGACAGAGCAAACCGATTAATGATACATTGCCTACATACAGTGTGCTGAGCCACTTTCTTGACATGAGATTGAAAAACAGATTTCCGTCCCAACATGGCTGGTGCACCGTCCAACCGGGCATAGTGGCGTGCGCCTGTAATCCGGCAACTCGGAGGCTTGGGTTGGAGGATCGCTTGATGACGGGAGCTCTGCGCTGGGCCGCGCTATGAGAGGGTGTCGGCTCCCCGGAATCATGGCGAAACCCAATCCATATCCCTGTGGCGTAAGAACACAGGAAGGGTTGCGTCAGGAAGGGCATCCGGCGTAAAACCTGTGCCAAATCAGTATGCGGATCATAACGGATGATCCGCTGTGGCGACCCCTAACGGGAGCAGCCGAAAGACGAACATGGCTGGTGCACCATCCGTGGTTCAGCCTTTGAAGTTGATCCATTTCAAGCCATTCCTCTTGAAAATTGTATCCACGGCTTGGAAGACTTCATCGGCTTTGGTGGTGGTTTTAAAAGCAGCATTTAACAGGAATTTGTTTTCAAGCCCTCTTTTCCGACATACCGAACAAATAGAAGCAACTGTGAACAATTCGCCACATCTGTAGAGTCATTAAGTTGTATAGCAAATCCAACTGGAGATTCGTGAATCTCACCGACGACACTGCTCCAAAATATCCAAGGACATTTCTTTGATTTGGTGCTGTACTGTTTTGTTGGAGAACGAAATTTGGTTCAGTTCCTTTGCAGCATCATTTCCAATGACAGAATGCACCATTTATTTGGCCAAAGGGAGGATGAGGTCTTCTCTAATAGTGTGTGCTTTCTTCTGCTTGGCAATAATAAGTGCAACCTTGTATGAAGCCTTCACTGCTGAGTAGGATTGCTGGTGAAAGCTCCCACTTGAATTGAGTCGGGATGTCTCTTTTTCTTGAAGGATGTCTCTCTCCACTTGAAAAATTCAAGATCTCTGTTCTTATCACCGGGGTGAGCTTTCTCCAGATGCCAGGAGAGAAGCCTTGGCTTCAATGAGTCATTGCCGAGTGTCTTCAGGCAAAGCACACATTGCGGAACTTCATTGTTGTTGTTGAGAATTGAAGTGAAACCAAATTTCAAGTAATCCTCTGAATACTTGCATTTGGGCTTGTTCATGATGCTTATGGCTGTGACCTGAAATATGAAATGAGATTTTATAATGAAATGAAATAACAGGAATAAAGAAATAATAAAAATGAACACAAAAATGAAGTAATAGGGAAAAAATGTCAACGTCACACACAAAAATGAAGAAAAAATTCTGTTGCCAGCCTCTCAATGGTCATGGCAATGCACGATGTATATATTACGCTCGAAAAATATGTTAAAAATAACCAGACGCAAAAAAGCACAGACAAAAAAACAACCGATCACCTGCTATCCCGGAAAAACCCCGCAGCACAATTGCACACACAACCAATGTGCACACCAGCCACAACACACCCACGCTAAAATGAGGGTGCTAGATTTCCCATAATGTATGATAGTGGCAGAAAAACTGTACAACACATCTAAAACTCAAACACAACAAATTTGTCCACGACCATACATCGTCAGGAAATAGTGAGTGGCGGTGGAAGTCCCTTCCTACCACAGGAAAAAAAAGCACACACACACCAAGGTCATACAATCCCAGACATGGATTTCCAAGGTCTCCATGGACCACCTGACAACTTGAAATGTACCACCGGTTGGGATCCCATAATCTAGATAGTGTAATCAACATCGTTACTGGAAGAATAGAGCTGGAGTCGGTGGATGCACCAAAGGCTGTTGAGATTGGAAGAACACAGATGCCCTCCCATGAAAAGTTCCCATTGGGATTCAATGCAAAATTGTCAAAATAGGTTGTGACCAAGTTTGTACCGTCAAAATTCTTGCATGTTGGCTTAAATGAAGTTTGTGAGATGAATCTCATCTACCCAAGGCTGCAAAGACTGTAACAGTCTCACAACATTAAGTTGAGTAAAGTATTGTGATATGAGGTTTCACCGGTGCATCCATCCATATTTCATGACAAAGGAGAGAAGAGAATTGCAACGATAAAGTCTACACTAAAGAATTATCTCCAAGTGGAAACCTCTTCAATATTGCATCAGGTGAGGGAAACGATCCTCATCTATGGCAGTGTAATCCTTTGGGTCACCCTGTGGCCTAACGAGGAAATTGTGCAGGATTTCATGGAATGTGCAGTATTTAAATGTCTGTAGTCCTCTGGCTCACAACATGTGCAGACAGGAATATCACTGACAAGGTTAGTGAATTCTCTCTGTGACCTCAACATCCTTGCCACAAACAAGAACAGACAACATTGTGTCATCCAAGATGTCATTGAAAGCGTGGATTTTAGTTTTTACCGAGCAAACCCGTAATCCCCACAGCTTGAACCCCTCATTCAGCACCTGGTGGGCCCAAATAAGGATATCCAGCGTCTCTGCAAAGATGACTGCATCATCTGCAAAATCAAGATCAGAGATCTTTACATTCACGAACAATGCACCACAGCTTGATCTATCTGACATCTTCCCCAGAATCCAGTCCACAGAATCGCTGAAGGGTGTGGGGGCCAGTACACACCAGACAAACTCCAGTAACAACTGAAAATAAGTACGAGATGGAATCACCACACCTCACAGCATTTAATATCAGAGTATAGCTCAGAAATCATATTGAACAGTTTTGGTGGCACCCGAGAAGGACTGAGCATCCTCCAGAGGGCATCCCAATTCACTGAAATGAACACTTTGTGGAGAACAACACAGGCTGTGAGCAGCCCCTGTTGAAACTCACGCCTGTGTTCAGTGAGGACTAAAGAGCAAGGATACGGTCAAGTTTTGACCTCTGGTGTAAAGCCTGACTGCTCTGGGTGCTGGTGCTCAAGCAGATGGTGGTGAACCCGATCATAATTATCCGAGCAGAGACCTTGTCCAGCACTGAGAGCAGCATCACTGCTCGGTAGTTGTTGCATTCCTCAAAATCACCCTTCTCTTTTCAGAAAAGGAAAACAAGGCCCCTCTTAAGTCAATTCGGATGATGCCTGTGTTCCAAGCAGAGCACAGAACTGCATGCAACGACCAAAAGTACAGCATTTCCACCAACCTTGAGAAGTTCAGCATCAATGCCACAGATCCCATGAGCTTCACCCCCTTTCAAATGGTTCACTGCAGCCCATGTTTCAACAAAGAAAGTTGGTTCACAGTTGATTGGAAGGTCAGAAATAGGGATAGTAACATCCCTGACATCCAACTCGACTTGTGGTGGGTCAGGCTAGTACAGCCGCTCAAAGTAACCAACCCAGCGGTCCTTCACTTCAGACTCCTCTATGAGGAGCTCAACACTCTCCACTTTAACTGCAGTACACTGAGGGACAGGCTTGGAGGAACACAACGCATGATTTCCTCTGTAACCAGAACAAGAAGCACTTCACCACAAGTGATGCTCTACCCCCTGACAGATTCCTCGCACATTGACCTCCTTGTCCATCCTCGGCGCATGTTCAGTTTTTTGCCTCAGCTTCCTGCATAGCACAGCACAGCTCTGCCATTAAGGCTAGCCCTGTGACTGGTCACTTGTTTTCCATTGTCCATTGGGAGACAAAGTACCTCTTCTTCTGATGGAAGGTTCCAAAACATCTGCCGGCAACATCAAGGATGGTAGTCTTCAAGGCACTCCATAACTCTTCAGGATTCGCCAAAACACCCAGACCCCCCCAAATCCCCACTCAGCCAGTTCGCAAACTCCGCAGCTACCCTCTCATCCTTGAGCTTGCCAACATTCAGCCTCGGCTGGGATGGTACCATTCTCCTGAATTTGAGCTGCATCTTCAGAGTTCCTACAAGAAGTCTGTTGTCGTTATGGAGGAACTGAGTATTGTGATAGAAGTTGCAGTTCTGGAGCATTCTCCAGCGACCATCAACGAGCACATGGTCAATCTCCATCACCACAGCAACAGCATTGGAATACCAAGTCCAGCAAAGAGCCTGTGGATGCTGAAACAATGAACCAGCCATCCTAAATCCATGACTTCTTGCAAAGTGAAGGAACTTAGTGCTCTTCTGGCTCATAGTTCCAGACTCATGACGACCAACACGTGTCTCATGACCATCCCTATGAGTGGCAATTGATGCATTGAAATCCTTCAAGACTCGGACAGTATCTCGCCTGGGGAACTGATTAACCACAGAATCAAGTGTTGCATAGAATGTCTCCTTCAAAGTAAAATCACTCACCTCAATTGGAGCTTTCAAAGAGACCAGGGAACTGCCACCCAGAGTGACGAATCCACAGTCTCATAATACCATCGTTGACCAGTGTTACCTCAATGACCATGGGAGTCAGCTTATTGGACTCCACCTCTCGCTCAGATTTTTGCCTATATGATAACCATCAGAGCGACCAGATGAGTAGTAGTAGGTGTAATCACCTGCCATGATCTCACCACGATCTGGTCTGCGATTCTCAAAGAGTGTTGCAATACTGATGTTCATACGCTGGAGCTCAGATGATGGAGACAGGTGATCATCTTCTCAGAGTGAGGACATTCCAGGCACCCACTCGAAGAGAACACATCTGGTAAACCAGAGGAGACTGTCATTTGGTGGACGATGACTGCAGGTTGCATCATATACTGGGGGTGCAGCTGTGTCACTGAAGCAGTGCCCTCTGTATGTTATATCTGCAAATGTGCTTGCTTACTATTCATGAAGCACACCGTGATATATTTACCTTACCTAAAATGATGCTGGCAGATGGGACACCCAGTTTAACATCAATCTGAGATACAGCACACACACATTGATGCATCTTCCTTTTTGTGAAACACCAGGATCATAGTTTTGAGCTTCGCTAAGGTTCAAACCCAGTCGAGACAACTAATATGGAAGTGTGTATGTCTCAAAGCATCGAGTCAATCCTGTCAGTGAGGCAGGATGGCTTTTGAGAGACAAAAATAACGTTTATTCATTTTACCTTATCTCGGGCAGTCTGCAGTGATGCCTTTTGAGGTGAAGGAGGAGATGGAAGTTGACCGACCATACATCAGAGATGGACTCGACAAGGTGTCACCATGATTTGGAGAAAGGAGACTGGTTGGAGAGTTCAGCCTTGAAATTTGCAAGATGGTGTTTTTCTGACATGCCTCGAGATGGACACACACTTGATGTAAGCCTTACGAAATGAACTAAAGTTGTCCTCAGTCAAGTTAGGCTTCCATTTTGAGAGAGCCTGCTGCTTTCCCACAATGGCATCTCCAGAGGATTCGATATACCATGGCCGAAAGAATGGATATAGCCACAGGCAGAATGGGATAAACTGGTGCCTGAGTAAAAGTAGGCTTTTGTGAAAATATTTCCAGTTGGAATCAATATCAAGTGTAATGCAGATCGTCACCAAATGTATTTATGAGAGGGGAGATTGCAATCCATGCTAGTTGGCCTGTGTGATCAGTCATACTCTATGCCTTTGGATTGCTCCCTTAAATAGCCAGAAAGATAAGAAAGTGGTCAGAAAAACAAAAAGGGGCAGAAGTGGAACAGAAATGATTCGATGGAAATAAAGTAAGTCATTACTAGGTCCAGGAGGGAGGATGTAATGGTTTGCAGAAATCTGGGTTGGGAAGTTAATGATAGGATCAGACACAGAGAGTGACAGAATGCCTTTGCTGCAATACCACGGGTGGTTGTTGCAGAGCTAACACCCAGCCAACTCGAACATTTACTTAGCTGGAAAACAAATACCATCTTCAGTGGGTGTGAATGCTGAGCTGCACAAATAACATGGGCATGGAAGACTGAAAAGTCTTCTGATAAAATGGAGCTTCCTAAGTTTTCAAATTGAAACAATCAGAACAGTCCAATATACATCAATATTTTATTTTCTCATCTATAAGTGGACTGCATATCATTAGTAACAATACATATAAATGTATCTTATATCAACAAATATAATTCATATGATTTTGTGGTTTGTCTTTCAGTTTTGCATTTTATTTTGTAGCTTTTTTAACTGCCCTTGTATTGTTTCAGTACTCTAATTTATTTTATAATTCAATCTGTTCCAGGTTCGCTGGTGTCAAACACTCGTGCTCATGTTATTTTGCTTTATTCCACTGAGCCAGACCTTGTTCCTTTTGCTGAGGAGATTCGGCAAAAAAACATAACAGGAAAAACATGGCTTGCATCCCAGCCTTGGGTCACTTCACCGTTTCTTGCCACGCAAGGTTATTCTCATATTTTTGAGGGCACGATTGGATTTTCACAACGAAGGGGTCACATCCCTGGACTCATGGATTTTCTTTTAGATTTGCGACCGAGCAGTGCCAAGCAAAATGTAAAGAAAGCACAATTGAAAAAAAATATATTGAATCAAGATACCAGCAATTTATGCATTATATTTTCGTTACAGGATGTGAATATTACTCGGTCACAAAAATTCCTCCGTAACAGCTCAGATCCTAATTTTGCAGTTCAAGAAATTTCAAGGTTTCCTCAAACTTTAAAAAAGAAACAAACTTTTAAAAATGACATCTCAAAATCTGAGGACAAATTTGGATGCAATGCACATATCATGAGTGATAAATATGGCCTTTTACCTTCTAATATCAATGAGAAATTCAGTCGATTCGATTCAGTCTGGAATAAAACAAAAGAAATCTCACTCATGAAAAATATTTATAGCTTTGACATTTGTAATGGACAAACTAATACCTGTTGTTTCCAGTTCACATCAAGAAGTAGCCATAATTTTTCTTTTAAACCTGATGAAGAAAATGAAAGTGAAGACCAACCAGCCGAGAAAGAAAATTTGTTGAATGATTTCCTTTTGGAACTATGGGAAAGGACATTTGGTTGCACTTGGCTGAAGGAAAGTGGAGTGAAAAACTGCACAGGACAAGAACAGCTTGATCAAACATACTCCCCATTTACAGACATATCCCAACTTCGAATTACTTACAACACATACATGGCTGTCTATAGCATAGCACATGCACTTCGAGGTATTCAAAAATGTGAACATGGGCAGGGTCCATTTAAAAATGATTCGTGTGCATTGATTGAGAATTTTCAACCATGGCAGGTTTGTTTCCTCTAAATTAATGTTCATTTTTTAAAGTGATTTCATTTTGCTTATTTTGGAAAGCAGATTTTATAAAAATTTCAATGCTTATTACAGCAGTAAAATACGAGCTATGAGAAATGTAAAGCTATTTGCCGTTATTTGTGATCACATGATGATCGACATCCCTCCTTCCTCGCCCAACTCCAACTATGCATCCCTCCCCTTCTGAACTCAGCATCCCTCCCCCCTCCCAACTCCCAGTCCAAATCCCTCCCCTCTCCCTTACAAGGATTGACACAGAGACTGATTGGACTTGTAGCAACCTCAAGCTAATGTGGAAGGTATCACTGTCGTTTCCAGTTTTTCATTATTTTCATTCATTTGTTCTCCTCAAATACCCAGTTATTTGGGGCATTAGGACAACAGGCAAGACTGTTTGACATCAGAGTTTTCCCTCACCGAAGCCCACGTTAACACCCCTCCAGCATTATCACTTCACTTAAAATCATGTCTAATACATAAAACCCACTTTCCATTCCAATACCAACTAATTTTTTCATCACCTTCAACTTGCCAGTCCATCCCATCCATCCATTGGGACCACACTCTGTGCAGAGCATGGGTGCTGCCGAAGCAGTCTCCTTGGCTATTGGACACAATCCTGGACGGGTCGCTACTCCAACACAGGATACCAACAAGCTGGTACTCATTTTGCCGACCTCAGAAGGATGACAGGCAGAGTCAACCCCACCTGGTATTAATTCAACTGCCAAGTGGGATTTAAACTCAGGATCCTTGGATCCCAAGCCCACCACCCTAACCATTAAGCCAACACCAGGCATAACTTGCTACTGATGCATTAGTAAGGAGTCTTAGGTTCCGTTTTATGAGAATTTGTTAGTTTCCAAATGAATTAAATTTTCTCGTTGAAGTAAATGGACAAAAAGGTTATTATTCGTCTTTTTTTTTTTTGGCATAATTTTGCTTGGCGAGCACATTCTTTTTTAACTTCCATGCAGCCTGTTTCTCTAAACTGCTTCAACAGATTCCATATCGCTGATTTTCAAGGTTTTGTACGACCACCAAAGCGACTTTTAAATGCAATTTGACATTCTCTGAAGGATGCATTCTTGATGTAATATTCCACGAGAAACACGCATTCTTACACAGTGAGCGTGACGGCTTGAGAGTGAAAAGCATGAAACGTCACTGCTGGGTCACGTGATAAATCACATGATACCTGATAACTTTGAGGATCAAGTCACGTCTTTCTGTAATAGTGGGCTACATTTACACAAAATATTAGGTTGCGAACAGAAATAATTTTTCGTGTATTGGAGTTATTTAGGGTTCTCAAAAAACAAATAAAAATATTATATATATATATATATATATATATATATATATATATATATATATATATATATATATATATATATATATATATATATATATATATATATATATATATATATATATATATATATGCAAATACCAACCGTCACTTCGCTGACAGGAATACTGCAGGGGGGGGGATAGGGGGAAGAGAGGGGAAACAGAGAGAGAGGAGGGTGAAGAGGTGGATGGGAAAGAAGAGGGGAGGGAGGGTGAGCCAGCAGGGAGGGGAATGAGGAGAGGTGGGGGAAGGGAAGCAGTGTGAGGGAAGAGGAATGGAAGGCAGATGTGCGATTGAGCATGAATTACGAATCATACTGTCTCATCAAAAAGATTCTGCAGAGATAACAGATAGAAACAAAATAATTTCTGAAATCCATGTTCTACTGGTCATACGATAAACACAGCTCATTAACAAAACCCGCCCAATACAACTATCATCGAGACATAACCACCGTCCCGACATGTTCAGAGAGACAGAGACGGACAGAAAGACAAATAGACAAAAAAAAAAGAAAGAGAAGAGATAGAGGTGTGGTAGGAGGGTGCTGCACTGTCCTGACAGGGGGTAGAGTAAGGAAGAGATAGAGATAGAGATAGAGATAGATATAGATATAGATAGATAGCAGTTAGCAAAGAGAATATGCTTTACTTTGTGAACAACACACACACATACGCATACATGCGTGGCTGATATCGGCAACTTTTCGGGAATCAGCAGGTTGAAGTCAGTGTGATTACCTACGACATTACGTACTTTATACAACCCAAAAACCTCGAGTAGCTTTCACTGAAAAACAATGTCACATTTATATGGACGATTCAGGGATATGTTCACAAACAGTAATAGATAGAGCTCGTTCTTGGCATGAATCTGTCTGTCTGTGTGACTATATGTCTGTTTCTTATGTACTACTGGAATGTACCTTTCGACCCTTTAGACTGGTGAGACCGCTTAGACCTATTAAGACCCTCTAAGACACTGAGGATCCTTAAGACGTAAAAGACCCTGCAGACGCAAAAGACCCTGAAGACACAAAATTCACTGAAAACCCAGAAAACCCAAAAGTTGTTGAAGATCAAAAAGTCACCAAAGACCCCAAATAACTGAAATACCCAAAAGACCACAAAAATCCCAAAAAAACCCAAGACCCCAGAGGCCCCCCAAGACCCTGGAGACCCAAAAGACCCTGAAGACCCCCAATACCTCCAAAGATCCCAGAGACCCCAAGACCCTGGACACCCCCAAGACCAGGAAGACCCCAAGACCATGAAGACCCCCAAGACCACAGATAATCCAGAGACCATGCAGACCCCGGAGACCCCCCCGGATACCCCCAAAAACCCCAAGAACCCAAAGACCCAAAAGTCACCGAAGATCCAAAAGACCTGAAAGTCCCTGAAGACCCAAAGGAACCTGAAGACCCTGAAGACTCAAAGGACCCTGAAGAACCAAAATACCTCAAAGATCCTGGAGACCCTGAAGACCCAAAATACCCCAAAGACCACAAAGACCATGAAGACTCAAAAGACACCAAAGATTCCCAGGTCTCTCAAGACCCCCAATATCCCAAAGACACTGGAGACCTCAAATGCCCCAGAAACGCAGAAGACCACCCACGATCCTGGAGACCCAAAGGACACCGAAGACCCCTGATACCCCAAAGACCCCGGAGAGCACCAAGAACCCAGAGATACAAAAGATGCCAGAGATGCTCAAGACCATGAAGAACCCCAATACCTTGAAAACCCAAAAGACCTTGGTGACCCCCAAGACCATGAAGACCCAAAAGACCCCCCAAGACCACAGACACTCTGGGGACCACGCAGACCCCAGAGACCCCCAAAAAAACAGAAGACCTTAAAGACCCCAAAAACTCAAAAGTCACCGAAGATCCAAAAGACCTGAAATACCCTGAAGACCCCAAAGAACCTGAAGACCCTAAAGACTCAAAGGACCCTGAAAACCCAAAAGACCCAAAAAGACTACTTTGGTGTAAAATTCAAAACCTTACTCAAGTAACTCATCACTATACAGGTTGAATCATTTATTTAATACATGATCATGGGGAAAGACAATCAATGCAACATGATTGCTCTCTGGCTTTATGTTCCAGAGTTTCTTGTATTGGAAAGAGAAATGGGAGGGTGATCGACTCACATGCAAGTGAATTGAGCAATCACATTCTGAAAAGAGACAAACAGAATGTTTTCAAGGATGTGGTCATGCCTGTTTCAAATGCAAATTCCTATGGCATGTCCTTGGGCACTTTCAAGCTTTGTCAGATATTTGCTTTGCTTCACTGTCCTCCCCCTTCACGACTATTGCATAATGTATACTTCATTTCAACATAACAATGCCCTGTGTTCATGTGATTCCTAGAGGGAGAGTACACAGCAAATTTGTTTTTCATTAATTAGAATTTAGCACTCCTTCATCTCACTGGCACCTGAACAAAGGCAGTTTTATTTAACTAAACTTAACATCCAAGTGGAATAATAAAAAGACTATATTGTAACTCAGTTAACTACCACACTATATCTATTCATTATAAAACAATCATAAGTATGTGATGATCCATTATCAAGTATATTTTAAAGTATCAGAGCAGCAAACATGAGAGAGGGGTACACATTTCATTTAACTCAGCATGGACTAATAATCAGATATTTCACCAGACCCAGATGTGCTTGGGCCAGCATTGGGATTATAGATTCGTTATTATTATTGTCATCTGGTTTGAAATGTTCGCTTTGAGTGGTATGATGGTGGTATTGAACATTTACTAGTGGATTCAGAAGAACACTTTCTCAAAATGAGAAAAGGCAAACATGATATTAATCAATGATCCTAAGTTTTTAAAAGATACGTTACAGTTATATGAAACTAAAAGACCACAGTATATTTGAACAAAGATTCTATTCCACTCTATTCCACTCATTTGTGGTTTGCAAGCAAACGTCATAACGAGTAAAACAAAGAAACCCACAAACCGTGGGCAGTCCACTCTACAAACGTAACGAGTTCGACTTTCTCATTGTCAGAGACCTAATAAGCATGTTTTATGCTGCAGGCATTTTAAATCTATCACAACTCTGTGTCAGTGTCTTTACCCATGATACTTTCTGGCAAACCATATAAGGAAAACCATTCCTTATATGGCAACAAAGTAACTTTAGCCAATGATTTAAAACAGATTTCATACCTCCATATTGTTTAAAAGCATTTGAAAGCAAATAAAGAGAAATGAGTACATAATTTGTGGTCAAAGAGCGCTTATCCCAATATGAAAAAGAAAATTGTTTCAGCATGATCAATACAGAAACACCAATGCTTTACGTTTCTCATGTGATCCACCGAGCTTTCTATCACCATATATGTCCAAAACTTGTTAGTGTAGCATATTATTCACATTTCACAAGAAGGGATTTATTATTTTACTTCCACACCCCGAAGACCCAAAAGTCCCAAAACACCCAAAACACCCAAAAGACCCAGAAGTCCCAAAAGACCCTAAAGACCCTTTAGACCTGAACACCATTTCAAACCCTTACAACCTTCAGACAGATTAGACAGCTGAGACCTTTTGACCTCTTAGACCACTTGGACCTTCTTTTAACACAAATGAAATTTCAAATGAATACAATATCAGCAATATTACAAATACATTTGTAGAAAAGAAATGTTTGTATGACGATTGGTGTAAATCATGCCAACACAGCAAATCTGTGACGTCAATCTCTGCAACGAGGTGGCGAGAGGTGAGCGTAGTGAGCAGAACCATGCTTGTCTTTATTTATATAATATTCTCCATCGGTGATTCTGCATATGAGGTTGTCTGTCTGTCCATGGGTGTGGCCTCCTCCGTTGAGGAAGTATCTCCACCCATTCTGGAAGAGACTTCAAAAACAAATCTCCACCATTTTGTTTCCTCGCACGCGGCTCGCTTTGAGGCCTCCTTGGTTTCTTACTCTCTCTTTCAGTTTCAACTCTCACCATCTAATTCGATATCTCATTTCATCATTTTTCACAGTCGCTAACATGGTATTTGACTCGGTTGCAAAAAACGGGAAGAAAATTGAATGAAATTTACCGTTTACAGAACAAAAAATGCATGTTAAGTTAGAAGGCCTGCCACATAAACGTCATTCATTGAGACTCCCTCACGGCTTTATCTCGACTCTAATTCAGAATCTGATTTTTTTTGTTTTTTTTGTGTACATTGTCGAGGCTCGAATGAGAGCTAACACACAACGTACAGCAAAGGGGTGTGAGACAAGAGGAGCGGGAGAGGGAAGCATGAAACAATGGGGAACAGAGACAGAAGATCTGTGGAAGGGACAGGGATGGGGTGGGGAACATGGGAAATACAAGATGGACATTACAGGGACCTTCAGGAAGGAAAGCAGGGAATTTGAAGGATGTGGGTTTGGGGTGGATTAATGGGGGAAGTAAAGATTGAGGTTTTGGTTGGGGAAGATAAGAGGTGGTGGTGAACAACTGTTCTGAAGGCCTGGAGGGAATAATGGAATTGAGCAGAGTGTGGAAGTTTATTCTAAAGGCGGGAAAAAAAGAGGAATGAAAGAGTGAATCTGAGCAGTGATTCGTGTTTTTGGTAGTTTTACCAGAAGGGGGTTGTTGGCGGACCTCGAGCACCCTGCAGAAATATGGTGGGACATATCACAGACAGAGCGGGGGTGGGGGGGAGGGGGAGGTGAGACTGGAGAAGATATGGTAGAAGACAGAAAGACCACCTACCTACCTGCAGAGAGACAGTCTCAGCCTCATCGGGGGAGATACCAATGATCCTAAATGCCTTGGTTTCCACAGCTGGAAGCCAAGAAAGGTGAGATGCAGGAGCACCAGCGCAAAGGGGAGAGCAGTACTCCATCAGGCTGTGGACAAAAGGTTCATATGTGGTCAGGAGCTCAGGTGGGACTGAGGAAGGATTTTGCACAATGGAGGATCCCAGTTGGCGACTGGCTTTGGAGGCCAGGTTGGAAATGAGGCATTCCCAGGAAAGATCATAGTCGAAAGTGAGAACCAGAAGCTTGAATGAAAGGACTTCTTCCAGAGGATTGTTGAGGATTTAGATGGGAGGGGGTTTCTAAATATTCCTTTCGGAGAGACACAGTGAGAGTGTGAGATTTGTCAGAATTGAAAGACTTCTTCCATGTGATGGACCACTTTGTGATTTTATCCAGATCTGCAGAGAGAGAAGAAGCTGTGGCTTGACGGTCTGAGGGATGAAAGATGGTACGATAGAGGGTGTAGTCATCAGCAAATAGATAAAGAGGATTTTCCAGAGAGTCAGAGAGATCATTGATGAAAATCAGAAAAAGAACAGGGCCCAGAATGCTGCCTTGAGGAACTCCAGCATGGACAGGAAGAGGTGATGAGAGGACTCCATTTCAGGTCAAACGTTAGCTGCGACAGGAGAGAAAGTCTGCGACTCATGAATGGAGATGGCCTTGGATACCATGGGAATAGAGTTTGGTGAGCAGGGCAGGGTTCCAGACCATGTCAAAAGCACGTGATATGTCAAAGGATATGGCTCTGATATCATGTGTTGCATTGAGTACCTCCATCCATTGTTCGGGAGAGCAGAAGCTGCATATCCAGGGTCGAGTGACCCTGTCTGAAACCAGGTCAAATCAAGCCATTGGAGAAGAGGAAGGATTTAATGTCTGAACCGATGATGGATTCCATAACCTTGCTGATGATTAGGAGAAGACTGATTGGTCTGTCATTGCAGGGATCTGTTTTTGCATCTTTTTTATGCAGGGTGGTAATGTTTGCTGATTTCCAAGCAGATGGCAGATGACCTTTAGCAAATGAGATAGTGAATAGAACACAGAGAGTGTGAGCAAGAGCAGAGGAGCAGGTTTTTAGGACATGTTTGCTGATGCTCTGGATCGGTTGCAGAATCTGATTTGAGTTTTGACAGCAAACTCTCCACTTTATCATAAGAAAAGGACGCAGAGTCCAGGGACAGTTGTGTGTAACTGGGTAAGGTGGGTACAAAAAGTGTTGGGTTTCAGTCACAAGATTTAGATGCAAACTCCTAGTTTAGGCATTCAGATAAATCTGTGCATAAGAGAGAGCAAGTTTCTTGGAAATAATTCCCAGGACGAGTTGATGTTGGAGAAAGTAGCGATTGGAGACCAGTCACGAAGTTTGATGGCTGCTTGGAGATATCGTTTTTTGAAGATGGAGCCTGTACCACGTGACCTGTGACGTCATAATTATGACATTACAAAATTCTGCAGGAGGACCTTCATGTCAATTGGACTAATGTGTCAATTACACTAACGATTTCCTGTCAATCAGACTCACGTTTTCTGTGAAAAAAAATGAAAATGCAGACTTGCACGTACGACACACATGACACACATATGCAACTGATTGCTTAACCCTGCTTTTCGCTTCATTAGAGCAGGGTAAAAATGCAGTTGAGTGAACCGAGACAATGGGGAAGCTTCGATGTCCATCAGCTACTGGAATTTTTAAAGCGATTCTTCACCATTGAGAGATTGGGCCAAAAACGATATATAGCACGATATCTCAAAAGTTTAAGACGGATTTGAATGAAACTTGGTAGAGCTATTGGGTGTGCGACAATGAAGAATTCATTCAATTTTGGTGAAGATCCGGATCTGGATCTGATGATTTTTTTAAGTGATTCTTCACGATTGATGCCAAAACTGACATAGTACGGTGCAGCATGATGTTTCAAAAATGTATTGGGCCCGATATGTTCTCGTGGATCAAGAATTATGTGGCTGAGGTATGCGCTCTGCTGAGTGCCCTTCTGGTTAATCATGTTTCCATTATATTATATCAAGGAAAAGTCTCAGGACATCCTGTCATAGCACTCCTCTTGTGGGTTTATGTTTCTGTTTTTCTCCATTATATTTTCATTTCATCTCATGTTAAATTTTCTGATGTTTTCTCAAATCTCCTTCTTTAGAGCCTTATTTAGTTCGATGGTTGACAAAATACTGTCCCACATCGTTTACCCTAAACCCAGTAAAACAAAATACCTACAAAGATACACAGAAGTAACTTTGGTGCTGGAGGAGGCTATTTCGCCCATCATGCTGCACTAACCCCAAAAATCATCACCCATTCACAAACAAGCTACATGCACGTCCTGCGACTATCCCCATACTATATTTTCCACACCCTTTATCATGTTAACCTTCATCAGATAGCCTCATAATGGCTTCCATTCTAATATATGAAGTCAGGTCTACCTTAATTAACCGCTCCTCAGAACTTCATCTCGCTCACCCTGAAATCAATCTAGTAGCGCTATGCAATACGCTTTCTTTGACAGTTACGTCATTCCTCAGATGTGGTGACCAAAATTAACAAAATATTCCAGATGAGACCTCTCTAAATTTCTATATAAAGTGTTAACACTGCCCCTTTCAATTTATAATAAATCGAATACAACTGCACAACTGCACAACTGCAAACCCCATTAGGTGTGTGTGTGTGTGTGTGTGTGTGTGTACGCACATACGGGAGGCAGGGGAGAAGGGAGTGTGGGGGGGGGAGGGGTCATTTCTAAAATTATCCATCAATCCGCACTTGCAAAATGCAAGTTGTGACCAAATAATATGAACCACAACCTGGGTCCGAATTCATTTCGTCTTTCAGCCAAATATTCAACGTTGTGATAAAAATGCCAAATACTCTGGACGTAGACTTGATTATTTGAAAATTCTTCCTACCATTTTTAGCTGCACTGGAATTCTTCTTGCACATTTATTTTGACGCTACAATGTGTGTTAAGTTTTGTTCGTTTTTATAATACCTTAATTGCCGTGAAATAGTAAACATTAAAATTGTTTTTATTTTGTCATTCTTAGCTATTGTACTACGTAAGGAATGTGAAATTTGTGAACAACCTTGGTGAGCTGATGAGCTTCGATGACCATGGAGAACCCTCTGCTTTTTATGAACTCATTAATTGGCATAAAGACAAAAATGACATCATACTCTTCAAATTGGTAGGAAGTTTCAAGTCAATGGTTTCACCAGAACAACAGTTGAAAGTTGACAAAGACAACATTATCTGGAATGGAGGAGAAAGGAAGTTAAGTATTCTTCTCTCAAACTTCTACTGCTATGCTGTATGCTGTACTTCTTTGTGCTGCTATTTCTATTCTTCCCGCTTTTCCTTTTATTCCAACTGTGTATAAGCATCAGCACATACATCAGTTTTATAAATCATAGTTAAGATCTATGCTGTTGTGCTGGAACTGGTAAACAAGAAACACCCACTGAAGATGTTAAAATGCAAAATAAACAAAAATTCAACACAAAGCGAGTCACATGAAAATAAACCCAAACACAAAACGAATTTTCCCTTTAATGCTTGTCAAAAAGTTAAATCTAACCTCAAATAATCCCATCTCTACAAAAAAACAGACCATAATGAAAGAAAGGAAGAAGAAATAACAATGGTTTATGTTTGAGCTGAAGTATTTGAGCTGTTATGTATTTGACACTCCATGATGGCAATAGATGCTTTGTCTTCTTTTATTATGCAGTCGACTCTTCATAGTTTGATTTGTTGAATCTTTGGAATTGGATAAGATGCTGATTATTAAGATTTATTTGTTTGCTTCTTTAAATATTTTCCCCCCAGCTTGGCAGAGGGAATAGTGTGGAGTCTTCAACATCATGTACCATACCCTATGCTGAACGATGGTGCTGCCAAAGTAGTTAGGAGGCTCTCATCCCCATCTGGTTGTCACGACAACTCAGGAAGAGTCTGACTCGCCACTTGATTAAAAAATCTGGAGCTGTACTCCAACTCGTATCTCCAACTCAAGACATATACATAGCTGTACAATTGTTAGGGGTTTTCCATTTGTAAACAGAAGACAGACATTTATTCTTCTATCTATTGACATTATTACCCTGTGCACGGCAAGTGAAAAGCAGGTTTAAGCAATTGGTTCATGTCTGTCTACAAATGTCAGTTTATGATTGAGTAACAGCATTATTTCATTTGAATGTTATATTTTGAAAATGAATCGGAACATGAATCAGAAAACAAACCTGTAGTTTACTAGTAATTTAGCTTTGAATTTGTCCGAATCGCACATGCACAGAGAAGTGAGAGAATCTTTTCACTCTGTCTGCCTATCTGGCAGTGAAACAAAATCGAAAATCATTCCAAACAGGAAAATTATTGTTTTTAAGGACATTGAAAGGACAAAATAAAGCACGAAGAACGAATGTAACATGTTAAATAAGGTGGTGTAGAAGACAATGCACCAATGGCAGGAAACTTCCAGAATTTATTTTGCTACGACCTATAAAATCTTTAATTATTTCAATTGAATTATACACTTGAAAACCGAAGAATACAAATAACCTTTTAGCAATTTCAAAACACATCCGTTCAGCAGTACTTGGACAAAATATTGTTGCGGGCCAGGGGTCGGGTGAGAAGACCACCAGTGGGGAAAGCTATCTCGGGTTCCCACCAGACTCCTTGGAATTGCAAGCCATCGCACATGGATAATTCCGTGATGCGGCAGGTCTCTAACCGACCTTGAATGCCAATAACTCGACCACATGACTTAGGGTCCTCCATCTAGTTTATCTGGTTACTTAAAAAATGATCACATGAACTAATTACCAGGGGACATGACCTCGGTCTTGTCTGAACTGCATCACTTTAACAGATCAGATGCAGCCGAGCAACCCTGCCAGGACGTGCCGGCTCAAAGGAACGCATCGTTCGGAATAAAGCCCTGGCGAGGTTAGGATACGGACCATGCTGGATCAATGAAAGAAAAGACATATATATATATATATATATATATATATATATATATATATATATATATATATATATATATATACATATTCATTTAAATATATATATATATATATATATATATATATATATGTAAGTAGAGGATTAATGGGGTTTCTGAGGCAGCCATTCAAATGAATGGTGGAAAAGGGAAAAACTTTCTGACTCAAGCACCAAAAGCCCAAAATAGGAGACTGATTTCCTCCCCCTCCCATACAAGCAAATGTAAAATTGAGACTGACTCAAGCAGCCAAAGGCCAAAATAGGAGACTGATTTCCTCCCCCTCCAATACAAGCAAATGAAAAATTGAAACATTGATGAAAGCACTTCTTTCCTTTCATATTTTCAATCCACTCAAAGAGCGAACCAATGAATATTTGTCCATGATCTACTTTGGGGAATAACTTAATTTTCCTATTACATTCGTCACCATCGAGTATATTCACAAACATTACTTGGGAACTTGGTTCTTGGTTTCAGTGGCTTTGTTGAGCTGAAATGAAATGATAAACTTCTCATCATGCTCTTATTTGACCACCTCCAGAGCCACATATCATCTTGAGATTGCAACAAATTGTTTTTCCATTGTTCAATTGATAACCATCAAAGTTTTCAGTCCATTCAAGGATATTTTTTTTTCTTTAATTACAAATAACTTACAGGATGTAAATTTATCTGCTTATTTGTTTTATCTACTTTTACCCCGGTTATTTCTTCAATAAGACTTATTTGATATTTCTCACATTCTTTATGTTTTCCATTTAAATACCAAGGCTGATTACATCTCCACTCTTTGGTTTGGTTATTGCTTGGTTCTATCATTTATAAATCAATAAAAAGACGGCAGTAGCCTGTTAAAATTCCCAACCCAATATACTAACACATACTTATAATCATAATGGAGACTATTGATTCCATTCTCTAAAATATATCTTTTATCATCAATAGCCCCTCATGCTATCTTATTTATCTCTTCTGTATATAATTGATGTTTATAAGTTCTTATTGTATTCATTTTTCTGTTCTCTTCCTTCTTCAAGGTTAAACAATTGTACTAATGTTTAAAGTTTATTGTTTCCTTGATTGTATTTTTCTTTATTCCCTTTAGCTTCTAATCACACCTTTCAATGATATTATTATCAATATACGTAAAAGCATAAGACTTTGGTCTCAATCCTGTAAATTCACTCATGACCTTCCCACTCAATTCATCTTTGAACTTACCAATAACCTTTTTATTCTTTGATGAAAACAACACATCACCTGACTTATAATTACTTGTATCATATATATCAATATTATCAATCATATCCTCATTTACATCACTTGTCTTGGTTTGTAATATAAAACTATCTGTATCCTTATATAACAATGACACATTATCCTTACACTTTGATTTTAAATTATTAAAGTAATAGTCATCCATTAACGACTTTGACAAGTCAAGAATTGATGTTCTTATATAAATAGGTTTATCTATTTCAATACTCTCTTTTTTCAAATGAAGAGCACAAAAGTTCTCTGAAAACACCTCCGCTAGTTCAAAACTTGGTCTATTAATTAACTTTGAAGCCTGTTTCCAAGATGTAGCAAGTCATATGTTTTGTCAATTCCCCACATTTTCCATAGTCTTTCCAAATACAGCATTATTCATTAATTTATAAAAGTCCTTCTCAAAATCAGTTTTTGCTTCAGTTCTCCTTTTTGTATTAAAATTAATATACTTCTTTAACCAATGACTTTGTTTAAATTTCAAAATCCGATGAATTTTCCTCACTCTCAACCCAGCAGATAAATATTGTCTCGAATTCCTTTGATGTAACAATACGTAACTTTCTTTATCATTTAATGTAGTAAGTAGTTTTTCTGGAGATTTACCTTTTATATTAAATGACTGTTGGTCATCACTTAACCATGCTTTTCTTGGACTTTCTTTATCAGGGACATAAGGTAGGTCTTTATGTTTGTGATGAAGTTCTTCTGGATATTTTAAATCAACCTCAAA
Organism: Eptatretus burgeri; assembly: GCF_056783735.1. Lineage (NCBI taxonomy): Eukaryota > Metazoa > Chordata > Myxini > Myxiniformes > Myxinidae > Eptatretus > Eptatretus burgeri. The sequence goes on from NC_140961.1 coordinate 92,665,594, forward strand.
ATAATATCCAACTTCAGCTTCATCCAATTCTTTTTGAGATGAGACAACAATGTCTTGTCAATCTTTTTCATAATGTTTTTCTTTAACCCATTTAAGTTTTCCATTAGGTAAAGTTTGAAACATAGCCCACCCATACAAATTGTAAGCATCATAATACATTAGGTAAGAGTTGTTCTCATTCTTATTTTTAATCAGGAAGATATTTGTTATTTGCTTTTGAATATCTTTTGGAACATACTTGAGATATTCCTCCTCTTTTAGACTTCTCTATCATTAAAAGCATATCTATATCACTGATTAATTCCAAATTTTGTTTTGCTATTTTTAGCATAGCACTCCAAGCCAAACCCAGGGCTGTGTAATCGTGAAAGGGGTCTTCTCCATAATAATTTTTATTTTGACAGACTATTCTAAAAGTTTCAAACACCTCAGCCAATAAAAATACATCAGTTTTAAGATACAAATCATGATATTCTCCAAGATTCTTTGTAATAACTTCTCCCAAACCTTTTTATCTTGTGTATAATCTCTAACGGAAATATGAGTTTTATTCAACTTGCCATATATACTTTCCCATGAAGGAAGTTGTGTTTCTTTGAACTTCTCAAATGAATCCATTTAGTCATATGGATATATTCCCTTTTGTGATAAGAGATCAATCTCTTTTTAATTTGAGAAATGTGACTTAAGATTCGGTAAGTTTTTAATATTTGATGCTAAGTTAGATAATGGATTTGACATAAACTTGTATGTGTCAAGAAATCTGATATGGGTTTTGGGGGATGGATGAATTGTTTTGTGAATGAGAAGTATTTTTGATCTGTATTAGGAATGGCAGAAATATCTCCAGATGTCTTTGAAAGTTCATTTATAAATAGATGTGTGTCAATGTGAGCGTTGTTGTGAAGAAAGACAGGAATAAAGTTTGGGGGCTTGTCATTAAGATTACAACGGGAATAAGCTGGAGCTCTATATTTACCAGTTAGATGACAGTGATCCCGAACCTTGACCTCTCCCTCAATGTTCTCCTCAAAAATATGACAGATACTTTTCTTTCTAAATTCCGTTTTTTCTCCCTTTGTTGATGACATTGGTTTATAGGTTTTAACCATTATTTCTCTTCTTCTTATACAGTCTTTTTCCAATCGTCTTACAAACTCCTCTGAGGCATCTTCTCCTCTATAAAGTTCTAAGTTGTTGTATTCATCAGCAACAGATGATTTGATATAATAACAGAAACCACAAGGAGTATGTTTTTAACATTCATTTGTGTATGATTTATTTGGATTTGGAGAAACAGTATCTATCTTTTCAAGGAGACTTTCAAAATCAGCATATATCGCAAACGGATGTTTTATAGATTTGTTCAAAATCTTTGAATGATATGTTTGAACCTGCTTTTGGTAAATTGATTACAGTTGATTTAAGATTACTACAATATTTTGAATGTTGATTTAATCGTTTTTTTGTATGAAAGGAGTTGAGGCATCTCTTACAAGGATACGTTTTACATTTTCTCTTGCATAGTTGTGATTTGGTTAATCTTGATAAATTTTTGATGAAAGCATAATGTGATTTTTCCTTTGAAGTAAAGTAGAGAAGGTTAATGTGTTTCATCATTTTTATAGTAGTTTGAAATTTTTAATATCTGAACTTTGTTTGTATACGTTAATCCATATACATTAACAGATAGATGATTCATTTTCTCAAATTTTGGAATATCTCTCAATGACATTTTAAACTTTAAATCTTTAACATTTAATGTATTCTCGTATTTCTTGTAATGTTCAACCCTTTCAGGATTCCATTGTGGAGGATGTAAGTGAGCAAGAACATACCATAGAAAACATTTATTATCATTGTTTTGAATATTAACAACCGCTTTCTTAAGTTTTATCTCTTTTGGTAAATCAATATTAGAAGAAGCTTGAAGAGGATCTAATTTTAAGATGTGTATATCTAAAAAGATTATTTTTGTAATAGCAAATCCAGTACCGACTACAGTGTTATCAACATCTTGTTCTTGTCTCTGGAGTTCATCGTAAACATCACATCTTACAAAATCTTGAAATGATGAGATAAAGTGGGGGTTTGTCCTCATATAGGGAGTGGTTTCATCACCTTCTCTTACCATAATAAATTTTACTCCCATATAAAACTTAAAAGTTTTCATTTCACTTAATGTGTTTTAAATTATAGTTTCAATACTTTGTTTAACCACATCAACAGCTTCAATGATTGAAGATGGTCCAGGGTCTTGAAAGCGAAACAATCTTATTTTTATGTCCTTTAAATGCCCCATCAGTGTTTTCAATGGAGAATTTAGTGGCACCTTCCCTTTCTTCATTGTTCTTGTGTTTGCGGGATTGAAGGTGATTATTATAAAAAAAAAATAAGAATATCATCATGACATCTCTGACAATGTTTTGTTTCTTGGTCAAGTGGAGATATTTGTCTGAAAAGATTGAATGTATGTTTGTTGGTTTGAAGGTGTTTTTTACAACATTATATTCATGATTACAAACATCGCTTTTGATTTCGTTTAATTACAAACGTACAAAGATTTGGGAATCTTTGTACGTTGTATTCACCATATTTATGGAACAAAACTTTGCTTAAAATAAAATTTCCTTGATGAAAATTTCGTTTAATTTTTGGTGAATTTGTGCTTAAAACCATTTTATCCTCCAACTTTTTTCACTTCATAAATACAATGTATCATGACACAAAAGACAAGTTTCAATCAAGATCTTCATTTGTAAAAGATACTGAAAATATGTCAAGGATGTAAAATTGAATAAAGATAAATATAACAACTATTGTATAAAAACAATTATGGTAAATAATATGAGTTCTTCAATTTCCTTCAGTCTCCCTCTATCGAGTGCAGCCTGTGGCTGCTGGTTGCATCATTGGTTGGGATGTGGATATGCTGCTGATGCAGTGTCCCCCTTACCAGTACACTGCTACTCATTTTGCCAACCTCAGAAGGATGACAGGCTGAGTCAACCTCCTGGTGGATATTAATTCAGTGGCCAACGGGGCTTGAACTCAGGACCCAAGGATCCCAAGCCATCACCCAACCACTAAGCCAACACCAGGCTTATTTATTTCAGTGGAAGGGCTTTTAGTATATCCAGAAGAACATCAATTAAAGTAGCTCTAACAAATGTTCCTCCTCTCCTGCTGGCAATATATTCAAAATTGGAAACAGCAATGAAACAAGAAAAGTATCAAAAAAGAAAAACCTTATGGATGAAACTTTAGAAAGAAAAGATAAGACCATGTGTAATATGCAAGGAGAAATTTGTATTTTTTTCAACAACCCTAAAGATGTAAACCCTGATGAAATAAAGGATGTTAATATATCAGGTGAAATGACATTTCATTTCATAGTAGTTAAGGATCATTTTAAAATTACCTTTGATATAAAAAATTCAGTAGTTGAATCTGTTAATGAAAAAAAGTATGTCGATATCGATGGTAATGTTTTTTCTACAAATTAAATGTCATTATTCAACTTATGATTTTGTAGATTATGAGAGTGATGATAGTATCTCTGTTGGAACAGAAGACAATTATGATACCGAGAGTTTGTGTTCAAACGATAGTTATGAAAGTAGTTTTATAGATGACTGTGAAAGCACCAATGAAAGTACCGAAGATGATACTGAAGATGAATTTTAGTTTAAGCAAAGTTTTACTTCATAAATGTGAATCGAATACGAGATCTTGAGCCCCTTGAATTCCCTGATTCTCCATATGACAAATTTGAGAATTGTCGTGTATGTGATAGAGTGGGATTAAACACAGAGGGAAAAGCCTTTAAACAATGTATATTCTGTGATTATCTTCTTCTTCTTCTTCTTCTTCTTTCGGTTGCTCCGGTTAGAGGTCGCCACAGCGGATCATCCATTATGATCCGCATAATGATTTGGCACAGGTTTTACGCCGGATGCCCTTCCTGACGCAACCCTGGTCGCCTCTTACGACACAGGGATATGGTGCACCTATTCTAACTGGGGCATACGCCGGGCCCGGTATACAGGTACTCACTTCGCCGACCTCGGAAGGATGACAGGCTGAGTCAACCTCCTGGTGTGTATTAATTCAAGCGGCCGACGGGGCTTGAACTCAGGACCTTTTGGATCCCAAGCCGCTACCCTAACCACTACGCCAACACCTGGCTTCTGTGATTATCTTCGAATTAATTATAATAAAAAATATAAAAAGGAATAGAATTCTTTTAGATTTACACCAAAAATGAATTACTTTGCAAGATTGATGAGAGAAATGAATGTAAAGTATGAGGGTGATAACACACCTTTCCTTACAATGGAAGAAACTGAATGTATTCGAAAAATGTTGAAAGGATTGTTGTTATATATTATTCATGATTGCCATTTTCAGGGAAATATCAACACAAGATATTGAATAAATAAAATAATGGATTATCTTGAAATTAAACCCGAACTGAGGGTTTCTAAAAAAGCCATAATAATAAATTAAATAATCTGTTTTCCAAATATATGAATGAATGATTTTTTTATCCATTTGGGAAAATAAGATAAAATTGAACAACCATAAAAATCTTCGAAATTCATTAAGATGGCTCATAGTTGATTCAAGCGGATGTGAAAAACCTGCTTACTTTTAAAGATGCTCCTTACTCCCAACTTTTTAGATTATGATAATTTAATAATTTTCTCAAAGTCAACTTTTCAACCTGAGTATCAACTACTCTCACAAGGTTTTAATGCTGGTCTTCAAAAAGAAGATATAATCAGTTTATTTAAACTTCAAAACAAACTAAATGATTACAACATTGAAGAAATAATACAATTATTTTGTGATACACAGAGATATAAAAAGAAATCAAAACCGATAACTTGTATTCTTAGTGATAATACGGATGATATACCTTCTCCCCAAGATTTGGTTGAATCAAAAAAGAACCTCGTTATCTTTGATGATTGTGTTAATGAGAGAAACCAAACTGTAATGGATAGCGACCACACAAGAGGGAGACATTTTTCTTGTAATTGTATTTATCTTAGTCAATCATACTTTCAACTCCCTCGTCGCTCAAGAAGTAACAATGCTAATACTTTTATTTTATTCAAATTAAATTCAGTAGATATAAACAACTTTTGGAGAGACAATTGTTCTACATTATGTAGTAAAAAGAAATTTGGGGATTATATGAAGCACACGACTGAAAAATATTAATATATTGTTGTGAAACAATATAAGATATTAAGGGATATATTTTTTATTTTATAAACAATTACATATATAAATGACAACTATTATTATAAATGTTGTGGGTAAATCTGCTTCTGGAAAAAAACTTTCATAAATCAAGGTTCTTGTATAGTACAAATGAGAATATTGTAAATTTGCTTAAAAAGCACCATGTAGTTCATATTGAATCAACAACAACTTGAGCAATAAGACCTGGAGAAGTAGACGGTGAAGATTATTACTATATTTCAGTAGAGGAACATATGCGATTGAAGAATGACGGTCAAATATTTGAAGAGGTTTCTCTTGGCACAACAAAATATTCACATTGGAAGAGTGAGTTGAAGAAACTAAAATCTGGTGGTCTTGGGATATTAGAAACTAATCCAGAAGGAATGATCCAAATTATTAAACATCTGACTGAGAATGAGGTTAAGATTTTGTCATTCGATTTTGATGTTGATGAAGAAACTCAACGCAAACGTATGAAAAGCAGAGATACAAGTGTTAGTGAAGAAGAAATTACAACTCATATTAATGTAAATAAAGAATTTGATGAAATATTTAAAGAAAAGGATTTATTTGAACACATCTACTTTAATGATGAAGAAAAGGAAAATTTCAATCTTGACCTTTAGAATTCAGTGAAAGATATTTTCCAATCAATAAATGGATGCGAAAGAAAGAGGAAGAAGATTTAAGGATCATCAAGAGTTGGTTTCAAAAGTTGTAAAACAACAGGAAGACATAAAGAAGAAACGCAGACAGAAACTAATGGGTGAAGAAGCATTTGAAACAAGGACAAATGTGTCCAAGAGCAGCGTCCTTAAGGTTTTGTCGGCTAAAAATAAATAAATAAATAAATAAAACAACTTCTGATATTTCGTCACGTGCCTTGATTAAGCCAATAGTGAGACCCGTCATAATGTATTTACGTATTTACAATATATAGTGTATTTATGAAATAAATAGTGTATTTACGAAAGTACAATACGATAAATGGAATAATCTTTAAATAGTAACGGAACTTTTCGAAACTTTAAAGCAAGTGTCCGAATATATTTAAAAGTTCATGATAGATGCTCTCAAAAGGCACCGTCAATGCGAGGATGTGTACATGGGCTAAGTATTTAAGGAGATCCGGATCTTCTATATACAAGAGCCGAGTCCGAGAGGTTAAGGTTTTGTCTTCACAAGAAGAAGAAGAAGAACAACAACAAGAAGAAGAAGAAGAAGAAGAAGGAGAACAACGCCAAGCTCTCCATGAGCAGCGTTCGCTACGCGAGACGCTGCTAAAAATAACAAGAGAAAATTTTTAAACCACTTTTTAAAATTTCCCAACAAAATTTTTTATAGATGTTTCCAAAGTTCCCACAATAGAATATACTCCTAAAAAACTTGAAATTTAAAAGATTTCAGTCAAATGACGGAGGAAGAATTAGAGCATATAGGAGAATTGGAATATGATGATGAAGGATTATTTCAACAACTGGAAGAGATTAATCAACCCCATGAATATAATGTGAATGCTCTTCAAAACAATGAATATTCAGCAGATCCAAAAACCAGAGCAGGATTCATTCCAACAGAACAACCAGCAATATTTCATCTTGTTAAAGAAAAGGTATTTATATTTAATGATGAATTAAGGTTCTTGAGTTGTGCTCAACCCCCTGTTAAATTAACCCCCTGGTTAATGCTTCTTCTCAAAAGATGGAAGACAAGGTTCAACTGTGAGGGATGAATCAAAGTATTTTGAAAAACCATTGGATATGAAAAATAATGATGATAGAGTATATATTGATCTGCTGGACTCTCTTAATTATAGGTTTAGTCTATCTCTGGACTGCTGCCAGTGGACTACTGAAAACTGGAAGAAGGTCTTCTGGACCAATGAATCAAAATTTGAAATCTTCGGTTATTCACGCATGGTTTTTGTACGCCGCCGAATAAGCGAAAGGACGGTTTGTCAGTGTGTGACATCAACTGTCAAACATGGAGGAGGAAGCATGATGATCTGGGCCTCTTTTGCTGAAGCCAGAGTCGGCGACTTGCACAGAGTGACTGGCACCCTGAACCAAAAGGGCTACCACTGCATTTTGAGTGCCATGAAATACCCTCTGGTCTATGTCTAGTTGGTCAGGGGTTCATCCTACAGCAAGATAACGACCCAAAACATACATCCAGGCTATGTCAGAACTACCTTAGAAGAGAAGAACAAGACGGTAGGCTTCAAATCATGGAATGGCCAGCACTGTCTCCAGACTTAAACCACATCAAGCTGGTTTGGGATGAACTGGACAGAAGGGTAAAAGCAAAGCACCGACAAATGCAAAACATTTGTGCGAACTTCTGCATCAGTGTTGTGAAGAACTTTCCGAACAATATTTGATTTCCATTGCATGAAGAAGAATGCCACAAGTATGTTCGGCTGTTATATCTGCAAAAGGTGGCTACTTTGATGGGTCAAAATTTTAGAGTAAATTTTGTTCAACAAAACGATTCCATGATTTCTTTGTTATCTGCAATTGTTTATTTGTCCAATGCTTTAATTTCAGAGCATATTGGAACATTAAACTGCTTAAATTTCAGTAAAAACTGGAAAAATGGTGGTGTTCTTAAACGTTTGACCTGTAGTGTATGTGTATATATACCTAAGCAGGTTGATTGGGCGGTGGGTACATCGAATGAGGATGGGTACTCCTTTGAGTATATATATATATATATATATATATATATATATATATATATATATATATATATATATATATATATATGTATGTATATATATATATATATATATATATATATGTATATATATATATATATATATATATATATATATATATATATATATATATATATATATATATATATATATATATATGTATGTATATATATATATATATATATATATATATATATATATGTATATATATATATATATATATATGTATGTATATATATATATATATATATATATATATGTATGTATATATATATATATATATATATGTATGTATATATATATATATATATATATATATGTATATATATATATATATATATATATGTATGTATATATATATATATATATATATATGTATATATATATATATATATATATATATATATATATATATATATATATATATATATATATATATATATATATATATATATGTATGTATGTATATATATGTATGTATGTATATATATATATATATATACATATATATATATATATATATATATATATATATATATATACATATATATATTTATATATATATATATATATATATATATATATATATATATATATATATATATATATATATATATATATATATATATATATATATATATATATATATATATATATATATATATATATATATATATATATATATATATATATATATATATATATATATATATATATATATATATATTGTTACAGATTCGCGCCCGCCGGCGTGCTGACGGCCACGTAACTCGAATCGCGGCACGTCGCCCACCGGACAGACAATCCAGTCGTGACCCTCTCGGACTAACGCCGGGAACCAGTCACGGGTGGACCTTTCGGTCTCACCGCGATCGAGCCAATCGGCCTCCGCGTGGGATAGGGTTGCTCGCCAAATTCGACCTACCTAAGTACCCACACGGAGGGTAGACCGGGCGATCGCACCTCGCCGCAGGTCGACTTCGGACACGGGCCACTTAAGCGACCCGTTCCGTACTATCGGGATAACCGAGCGGTGTTATTCGTCGACCTCGACGGTTCGATTAATTATCGGGCGTATTCAGCCCACTACCAACCCTTTACGTGAAGCAAGATGAGGATTCAATGAAAGAAAAGACGAAGCGAAGCGGGAAACAGTTCAACACAAAGCACATTTATTCGCGCTGAACGGAAAGCACACATATTCAATTCCACCAAAAGCACATAGAAAAGGAAAAGAAACACAATGCAATTTTACAGAAAAAGCAAATGCGACAATGCAGATCTAATACCGATTACGCGAGCACACGGCAACACTTATACAATTTTACTTCACAGACGGCGCCGACAACACATACCCAAAACCAAGGAAAAGAACACCCTCAAAGATGAGGCGGGCCTGAGGCCGAGACCGGGTCGGGCCTACCCGTCTGGTGATGAGACGCGGAGCGGCGATGGTGCCTCAACTCCGCGGGCCTCGCGGGCAGTGTCTGGTAGGGGTGGGAAAGGGGCCCCCTTGGTCGCACTATCTCAGCGCGGGGGGGAAACAGGAGGGGGTTGCTGATGCTCGGGGGAAAGGAGGATTTCTACTCTGCCTCGAGTTCCGCGACGAGCGTCTCCACCTCGACCAGGTCGCGCCGTCGGCCTCCCTGGTGTGCAGCTCCCGGCACGACGCGAGCACCCCCTCGTCTGCCCTCGCCGCCTCTCCACAGCTCCGTCCCCTTCGCTCCGACTCCAACGCACACGACGACGACCAACTCCTTCTTGCTTCTTCTTCCCAACTCCACCGACTGCGAAGTCTTAACTCTTTCGACTTGACGAACGTGGTCGCTTATATAAGCCCCGTGGCTTCGCTCTCTCATCTTTGACCCCCTGCCTTCGACCTTTCACCTCGCTCCCCATTGGCCCGAGAAAAAGTGGGCGTGAATGCATTTTGATCCATAAATTTGCATATAGCGATCGCCCTCCAACGCCCTGGAGGCGGGGCCAAATCGCCCCTCGCTCACCGATTGGACGGAACAAAAGTGGGCGTGTGTTGTTTTTGATCCGTTTTTGGAGCTGAAAATCCGTGGTTTTGTACACGCTGTTCGGCGCGCGCCCTGCACGAGTCCAACACCGGTACCCACAAGCGGCGCAAGAACGGTGGCGATGCGACGGTTGCGAGGTGTGACGTGAAGCGGCGCCGCGGTGGGTGGTTGATGTTGTGGTTGGTGGTGGTAACAATGGCGGTTGGTCCAAAATAAAGATAGTAAAAGAAAAACGGCTATCCTGAAGAGTCGCAGCACGCATAAATGACATGTATTCCCACTAGACAACGGGTTTGGGCCTAACTACACATATACTTACCGAGATATCTCACCTAAGGGACCTGAATGGTGGTTTGCGAATTTGGTAACCACAACACTACCCCCTCCCCTTTTTACAGACTCGTCCCGAGTCGTCAAATTTTCGTGTGCCATCATGTGTAGTTTTCCCCTAGTACATTTTACCTACGGATCCCTGAGTGCGACATTCATGGTATTCGTGTCCCCAAAATAAATAACCTGAGGGCTGCGTAACTACCTAAACAAACTCACTCACACGGACGACTTAAATAAAATTGCCGGCGCTAAGACAGACATGCCGGGGGCGCACTCATATGTACAGTACATCTTAACCTTAACTTACAAATTTTACACTAAACCATGGCCAGGATCACTGAACTCTGCAAAAAGAAAGCAGTTAGCAGGGAGCCAGGCTGCTCGCATGCAGTCTCTGGCTCAAAACAATGCAGGTGACAGGGAACGTGGCTGGCTGCTCACACGCAGTCCAAGGCCTTCCCTTTTGAACTGAACGCAGTGAACCACAACGGTGCATGGGCTGCACAAACGCAGTCTCCGTGCCAGCTCAAGTGGCACACGCAATGAACACTACAAATGGATGGGTGAATGGATGGACGCAAACACGGTGCACGGGCCGCCACTGCAGGCCCGTGTTGTAGCTGCCAACAGGGCAGTTCTCGCAGCTTGCAAACTGTTGCCTTGCGGATCCTGGCGCACATGGAAATGAACAGGGGGGGGCAAAGCAAAATTGAACGGGGCTGGTGAACGTGGGCAGTGGGCATGGCATGGCAAAGGCAGCAGGCAAACACAGCCCGCAGAAGAAGGCCGCTGCAGGCAAACACAGCCGGCAGATGAACTGGCCGGCACAGGCCTTGAAGTACCACAGCTGCAGATGATCCGGCCGGCACAGGCCTTGCAGCAACACAACAGCTGCCGATGAAGTGGGCCGGCACAGGCCTTGCAGTAACACAGCCAGCAGATGAAGCTGGCCAGCCTTTGCCGTTCAGTGGAGGTTGGTGGAGGGAGTGCGGTGGTGCTGGCCACTTGGAAGGCGGGCTCGGACCTACCGACCTGTCTCCCTCCCAACCTATCGCCTTTGCCTGTCACTGTACATACCCACTCCCTTAATTTGTCAAACCCCAATTTAGCCCCAACTTCTTTTTTTGTTGTTTTTAGATTTACTTCCCCACTATAAATCGTCCCCTAACCCCCTTTATCTTCCTTGTTCGGCTAACCTATCCTGTCACCTAGCCTACTCCCAACCCCTACGTTCCCTTCCCGGAGGGGAATAAGGGAGAGCTAACGTCCTGTGTCGAGGCCCAACGAAGCCTCAGGATGACCTCCCCAGAGTTCGGCGATCTAACCCAAAGTGGGTCCAGCGGCCCACAACGAGAGCGAGGGGATGGATGGTACGGAGGGGTACATCTCCTAATCTACCCTAACCATTTAACTGTTAAACTACCCCGGGGCTTTCAACAAGCGCCTCTCGCTTAAACTATTGGTTCTAACAACCCAGATTCCCGTCGCCTGTGTTGGTGTCCTCACAATTTCGGGCCTCGCCCCCCAATTTTCTCTCCGTGCCCTCACACGGTCTCCTGGCTGGGACACGTGGCTCCCTTTGGCAGGCACGACCCTCTGCCGAATCTCCCGCTATGGCACCCCCGGGCACTACACTGCCTCCGAGCCTACCAGCTCCCTAACACCGGGGAGTGCCCCCCATGGCACCTCCCCTGAAACGCACACGTGGCAGGCTGGCTTCCCAGGCCCCTTTCCGAGGGTCACCCATGCCCACAACACTGCCCACGCGGCTAATGGCGCCCCGGGCCCCCGCACCAAGCAGGCGCACCCGTGCCCACTACGCTATCCCGGCCCCCCATGGACCCTTGGCCTACCGCGGCCGACTAGCCTGGTGCCCGGGGTACCCACTCAGCGATACTCACCTTTCGCAGCCACGCTCCCAAGCCCGTCAACAGGGCTCCTGCACCCCTCCAAACGGGTTTCGAGCCTACATTCCCACCAACAGCAAAACGACCTCCATTTTTCAATTTGACTAACCCAGCTAACTCACTTTACACTGGCCCCGGGGGCCCTTGGGCGGGAGTCACTCCTCCCCCCAATCACTCATCGCACCATGCATTCCCCATTCACTCCACACACACAGACCCGCTGGCCTCACTCACTCACCAAGTACTCACCTCACAACTCACCAACTCTTCAACACACACACCGCTGAACTCTGCCATCCTTCTAACTACCTCCCCTAACTAACTCGTGCTCCCACGTCGTCCCTTATACTATAGCACGTTCCTTTTAACACTACGTAGCTAAACTACGTCCCCGCTATGCATCCACAAGTCTGTCACTGTCTCCAAATCATTCATTTTATTTCCCAACCTAAATCTGGCTACAATCCCTCTAACTAATCCATTCCACGGACTCCATGAGGACTTACCCCTGCCCCATGGAGTCGGTCTAACTAAGCTAACCCTTCCCCCTAACTAGTTTCCATCCTGTGCCCCGGTCAAGGGGGTCTTCCACCCCTTGCCCAGGAATCCTGTGCACCCGAAAGTGAGGCTTGTTTTTTTTTTTTCATGCGCATCACCAGCGCGGCAACTCGCGCACTTTGCACCTGCCCGTGACGTCATGCAGCTGCACGTGTTCCTCGTCCCTCCTTGGACGGTACCATCCGGCAGAGATACCCCTCCTGCCGGATTCCAACCCCACGTGCAGCCATGGCGTCACCGTGCGCATAAAAAAAACACAAGCCCCACGTCTCGAGGGGTTCCCCACGCGAACACATGTGCTTTGCCCGTTGGAGCTTAACACACACGATCGCGTGGAGAACCCGTCCGGTCCAAATCCATTACCCTGCCTAAACTTTGTCCGTCCGCGGGATCGGCAAATCCACCGCTGGCGTTTCCGGACCGGGACTTCACTCTCGCAAGCGAGCACGTGGCGGTCTCGTGCGTTGCACAGCACGAACCTCGTGCTCACTGCTGGGTGAACCCGGCACGGTCCCCGAAACAACCACAGCCGCTACTCGGCTTTCGTTTCTCCCATGTCACCGTCGTCGCCATTCGACCCACGCACACCTGCGTGTTACGATGCTCACACTCCATTCCATTAAATTCACACCGGGAGACGCGGCTGCGTGCTCCCGCATGCCAACCGACATCTCCCTCACATACCGCTCTCTCACACACACGGTCTCCCTTGCATTCGGCCGTTCACTCACGCACGCGGGGGCACTCACCCGCGGTGCCTCACTCATACACCGTGTCTCACTCACACACGCGGGGGCACTCAACCGTGGTGCCTCATCCACACACGGCCCCTCACTCACACACGCGGGGGCACTCAACCGCGGTTCCTCATCCACACTGGCCGTTCCATCCACACACACGGCCTCTTCCACACACGGTGCCCCATCCACACACGGCGTGCTGGGAAGCACGTACTCTGGCACCATCGCCACCACACCACTCACACACGGGGTCGCTTCCACACACGGGGACGCACTCACACCTTGCACCACACACACAGGGACAACCACACTGGGGATTCGTGTCCCCACAAGGGTCTCCGGGGCCTCTATACCCCCAAGCTCTCCGTGCACCCATCCACAGCACTCCTCCTCTCAACCTCGCAAAGCACGACCGAACTCACCTGGTCGTGACTCGCCTCAAGGGGGCATACTCCCTCCCCTCGTTCCTGGAGGAGGCCATCCAGGTGCTCGCACTGGGTCTCCACACACTCCGCGAGCTCACCCCCATTATCCTCCACTACCTCCGTGTGTGTGTGTGTGCGTCACTTACCCCGTCTTCATCGTGCAGTCTCTCCTCTATTTTTT
>NC_140961.1:92684733-92704733 GCF_056783735.1 Eptatretus burgeri
CCCTTCAAATTTTACTTTTGTATTTGCTCTCATATCTGTATTGAATTGAATATACTTTTTCACCCAAGGACTTTGTTTAAATTTTAAAACTCTATGAATTTTAGCTACTCTCAATCCTTCTCTCAAAAACTGTTTTAAGCTTCTCTGATGTAAAACATATCCCTCTTTATCATAGAATGTTGTTAATAACTTTTCTGTTGATTTGCCTTTAATATTAAACTTTTATGATAATCACTGAACCATTCTTTATTTGGGGTTTCTTTCTCACATGCAAAAGGAAGGTCTTTATGCTTATTATGAAGAACACTCGGGTACCTCAAATCAACTTCAAAATAATAACCTTCTTCTTCGTCATTCAATTCCTCTTGAGAAGAAATAACAATATTCATCAAAGCCTTTTCATAATCCTTTTCTTCCACCCACTCTAATTTACCATAAGGTAGAGATTGAGACATTGCCCATCCATACAAATTATTAGCATCAAAATACATCAAATAATTACTATCTTTTTCACTATCATAATTTGGGAGATATTTATTATTTGCTTTCGCATATCTTTTTGAACATACTTGTGATATTCCACCTCTCTTGGACTTCTCAATCATCAAAAGCATATCAATATCACTGATTAAATCTATATCTTGTTTTGTCATTTTCAACATTGCACTCCAAGCTAAACCAGGAGCTGTGAAATAGTGGGCAGGGTCTAATCCATAACAATTTTTATTTTGACAGAGTGTTCTAAAAGCCTCAAACACATCAGCTAACAATAAAACATCTGTTTTTAGATATAAATCATGATATTCTCCAAGGTTCTTTATCTTAAATATTTTCCATATTTCTTGTGCGTGTTTATATTCCTTATCACTTATCTCTTCTTCATAAAGGTTATTATAGAAACTTTCTTTTGAAGGAAGTTGTGTTTCTTTAAATCTCATAAATGAATCCATATAATCATAAGGATAAATTCCCTTACTTGTAAGAATTTTCTCTTTTCTTTGAATTTCATTCCTTGTTTGAATTTCCTCTCTCGTAAGAATTCCTTCTTTAATCTGAATTTCATCTTTAATCTGAATTTCCTCTTTAGTTCGAATTTTCTTTATAATTAGAATTTCATCTTCAGTTAGAATTTCTTCATTAATTAGAGTTTCCTCTTTACTTTGAATTCTCTCTTTAATCTGAATTTCCTCTTTAGTGAGAATTTCCTCTTTTGGAAAGAATGAATTAAGATTTGGAAAAGAGTCCGTGGAGCTTAGATTTGATGCGAGGTAGGCTAGTGGTGTTCCCATAAACTTGTAAGAATCTAGAAACCTAATACGAGTTAAAGGTTTTGTGAATATCATTTTTGAAAATGAAATATACTTTTGACTTGTGTTTGTTATGGCAGAAATATTCCCTGGTGTTTTTGAAAGTTCATTTATAAATAGATGTGTATCATAGTTGGCGCTGTTGTGAAGAAAGACTGGAATAAAAGAAGGTAATTTATAATTAAGATTACAACAGGAATGAGCGGGACCTCTATATTTACCAGTCAGATGACAATGGTCTCTAACTTTAGACTCCTTAATTTCCCCCTCACAAATATGACAGATATTGTTCATTCTAAATTCTAATTTTTCTTCTTTGGTTAATTTCATCGGTTCATTTGTTTCTTTCATTAATTTAGTGAGTCTTATACAATCCTTTTCTAATCGTTTTACAAACTCTTGTGAAGCATTTTTTCCACGATAATGTTCAAGTTTGTTATACTTTTCTCCAACAGATGATTTGATATAATAACAGAAACCACAAGGAATATGTTTTTGATATTTATTTGTATATGGTTCTTTTGGATTAGGAGAAGCAGTATTTATCTTTTTAAGGATACATTCAAAATCAGCGTATATCACAAATGGGTGCATGATAGATTTATTATAATCTTCAAAATAAATCTTTTCACCAGGTTTAGGCATTGTAATTACAGCTGATTTATGATTACTACAATATTTTGAATGTTGTTCTAATCGTTCTTTTGTATGAAATGAATTAAGACATCGCTTACAAGGATATATTTTGTTTGCTGTTCTGAATACCTGAGAAGAGATTAATCTTGATAAATTATTGATGTATGTGTAATGTGAATTCTTTCCAACACTAAAATATAAAAGGTCAATGTGTGTTTCTTCATTTTTATAGTTGTTTGAAATTTTTAATATTTGAACTTTGTTTGTATCCGTTAATCCATATACATTAATAGAAAGATTATTCTTTTTCTCAAATTTAGGAATATCTGTTAGTGGCATTGGGAATTTAAAATCTTTAATGTCCAAGGTATTCTCATATTTCATATATTGTTTTACTCTTTCTGAATTACATTTTGGTGGATGAAAGTGAGCAAGGACAGACCAGAGAAAACATTTATTATCATTGTTCTTAATATTAACAACTGCCTTCTTTAGTTTTATTTCTTTTGGTAATTCAATGTAAGAAGAAGCTTTAAGAGGGTTTGATTTTAGAATGTGTATATCTAAAAAGATGATTTTTTTAATATTGAATCCACTTCCTTCCACTGTATTATCAACATCCTCCTCTTGTCTTGATAGTTCTTCATTAACCCCACTATTCAAAAAATCTTGAAATGATGTTATAAAATGAAGAACTGTTCTCATATAAGGAGTATGTTCTTCATCTTGTCTTTTCATATTCATTTTCACTCCCATATAAAACTTTAAAGTTTTCATTTCTTTTAATGTCTTTTTAATAAATTTTTCAACATCGGGTTTCACTATTTCAATTGATTCAGCTATTGATGATGGACCGGGTTCTCCAAATTGAAAAATCCTTATTTTTATATGCCCTTTAAATGCCCCATCAGTGTTTTCAATATAATAGTCTCCCTTTACTTTAAACTCATTTTTCTTGTGTTTTTGTGATTGAAGATGTTTATTATAACTACTCTTCAAAACATCCTTTGAACAGATATCACAATGTTTTCTTTCCAACTCAAGAGGAGATATTTGATGAAATAGATTAAATGTGTGTTTGTTGGTTCGGAGGTGTTTTCTATAATGTTTATATTCGTGATTACAAACATCACAGTACATTGTATTCACCATATTTATAGAATAAAACTTTGCTTAAACTAAAATTTTCTTGATGAAAATTTCGTTTAATTTATAGGTGAATCTGTGCTTAAAAACATTTTATCCTCCAACTTTTTCACTTAATAAATACAATGTTTCAAGACACAAAAGACAAGTTTCAATCAATCTCTTCATCTGTTAAAGATACTGAGAAATATGTCAAGGATGTAAAATTGAACAAAGATAAATATAACAACTATTGGATAAAAACTATTATGGTAAATAATATGAGTTCTTCAATTTCCTTCAGTGGAAGGGCTTTTAGTATACCTGGTAGAACATCAATTAAAGTATCTCTAACAAAAGTTTCTCCTCTCCTTCTAGTAATATATTCAAAACTAGAAAAAGCAATGAAACAAGAAAAAGTATCAAAGAACAAAAACCTTATGGATGAAGCTTTAGAAAGAAAAGATAAGACCATCTGTAATATGCAAGGAGAAATTTGTATTTTTTTCAACAACCCTAAAGATGTAAATCCTGATGAAATAAAGGATGTTAATATATCAGGTGAAATGACATTTCGTTCAATAGTCATTTCGTTCGAAAAAAATTTCCATTGCACGGTTTCCGAGATACAGATGTCCAAAGTTTATCGCTTTTTTCAAGATGGCGACCGTACCACGTGACCAATGACGTCATAATTATAACGTGATTGTGCTATCAAAAAAGATACATACTATGGTGAAAATTTTCTGTCGATCGGACTTAGTGTTCCAGAGAAAATGATTTTTAAAGCGAAAAAGGGTGCAAAATGCCGGCGGAAAAATAATAATAATAATAATAATGCGTAATAATAATAATAATAACTAGAACTGCCACTTTATAACTGCTGGCAGTGATGACCGGGTACCCAGTCCGTCCGCCTTTGATACAACATGGGACTTTCTGCAGATGACAGTCGCAAAGTTTGGCATTGAAAGGATAAGCGGTGCCAGAGAAAACATTATTTAATAGTGATACAAACACAGGCCTGCTTCGAGACGGCACGGAACAGATGAGTTACGAACCGGGCAGCACAAAGCATTCAATTTCGTTATTACTGGCTTCCAGATTCAAATAATTAAATAATTCTGGCTCCCAAACCGCGTGACCGATCAGGTTGAAATTTTAAACTTTTATTTCGCATGTCACCTGAATTATAAATCTGAAGTTTCGCATATATAGAGGCAGCGGTTCCAGAGTAAACATTAATTAATATTTATCCTTCAATCCAAGATGGCGGCCAAACCATGTGACTTGTGATGTCATAATTTGCACCACGTGTGCAAACACGATGGTGGATGATAACTGCAAATTTTCGCTTCTCCAGGTTAAGCAGTTCCAGAGAAAACATTATTTAATATTTTTCTTAAAACCAACATGGCTGCCAAACCCTGGGCCCGATCGCGTTGAAATTTCAAACCCTCATTCCGCATGAGCGTTCCACCATAAACTTGATGTTTCACATTTATTGATGCAGTAGTTCCAGAGTAAACATTAATTAATATTTTTCCTTCAATCCAATATGGCTGCCAAACGTTGCATCGTACCTCAAAAGGGGGGGGAACTTTTTATTCGTCATGGAGAGGCGGTCATAGTGGTGGAGTTTCGCCTGGATCTGTTCAGCCGTTTCAGAGAAAAAGACGTTTGAAGATATTGTTTTTCAATCCAAGATGGCTGACGAACCATGTGACCTATGACATCAGAAATGTATATTCTGCTTCCAACTGGGTATTGGAACACGTACGTGAAGTTTCGTGTTAATCGGTAAAGGTGCGTTTTTCAATCCAAGATGGCCGCCAAACCATGTGACGTGTGACATCATAATTTTTACCAAGCGTGCATACTGCCTGCTAGATGATAATTACAAATTTTCGATTCGTTTGGTTAAGCGGTTCCAGAGAAAACATTATTTAATATTTTTCTGAAATCCAAGATGGCGGCCAAACCATGTGACTTATCAATTCGAAATTAACAAACTTATATCGCCTTCCTGTCCCGAATATAGTTCTGAAATCTCCCCTTCATTGGGCCAACGCTTCTGGAGAAGAAGATGTTTGAAGGTTTTCGGGTTTTTTCAAGATGGCCGCCAAACCATGTGACCGATCAAAAACAAATTAACAAACTTGAGAAAGGACCTCATGGGGAATATATCTGTGAAGTTTCGTCTTCATCTGTCTTGCCCTTCTGGAGAAGAAGATTTTTAAAATTTATTCATTTTCAATCCAAGATGGCTGCCGAACCTTGTGACCGAGGATATCATGAATTTAAATTCTGCTTTCCATCGTCGACCCGAACAAGTGTGTGAAGTTTTGTGTAAATCGGATAAAGTCTATTTTTCTATCCAAGATGGCCGCCAAACCATGTGACTTCTGAGGTAAAATTTGTTACCATGTATGCAGACTTGAGCGAGGAAGGCACTTGCAAATTTTCGCTTCGATGGCTTATGAAATACCAGAGAAAACTTTATTTAATATTTTTCTTAAATCCAACATGGCGGCCAAACCATGTGACCTATCACTTTGAAATTAACAAACTTGCATCGCATACATGTCACGAATATAGTTCTGAAATCTCGCCTTCATTGGACCAGCGCTTCTGGAGAAGAAGATGTTTGAAGGTTTTAGGGTTTTTTCAAGATGGCCGCCAAACCATGTGACGTATCAACAACAAATTAACAAACTTGAAAGAGGACCTCAAGGGGAATGTGCGTGTAAAGTTTCGCCTTAATCTGCATAGCCGTTCTGGAGAAGAAGATTTTAAAAAAAAAACACTAAAAAACAAGATGGCGGCCGAATTACGTCATCGATGACGTCAAAAAAAACATTTTCGTCAGTGATTTTTGGCGTAGATGATGCTCAGAATTTTTCAGATTTTTCCCATATGGCGTTCTACTTGACGAATTTTCACCGGTATATCGCTTCACCTATGACGTCACGAAAAATCACACGTGTTCCCCATAGGGAGCTTAGTAAAATGTATCAAACGAAAATTTTTTCCATTGCACGGTTTCCGAGATACAGATGTCCAAAGTTTATCGCTTTTTTCAAGATGGCGACCGTACAACGTGACCAATGACGTCATAATTATAACGTGATTGTGCTATCAAAAAAGATACATACTATGGTGAAAATTTCCTGTCGATCGGACTTAGTGTTCCAGAGAAAATGATTTTTAAAGCGAAAAAGGGTGCAAAATGCCGGCGGAAGAATAATAATAATAATGCGTAATAATAAACAGAAGAAAAACAATAGGGTACCCTGTACTCACAGGGTACCCTAATAATAAACAGAAGGAAAACAATAGGGTACCCTGTACTCACAGGGTACCCTAATAACCTGTTTTTTAAATATATAAATGAATGATTTTTTACCTATTTGGGAAAATAAGATAAAATTTAACAACCATAAAAATCTCCCAAATTCATTAAGATGTCTCATAGTTGGTTCAAGTGGATGTGGAAAAACCTGCTTACTTTTAAAAATGCTCCTCACTCCCAACTTTTTAGATTATGATAATTTAATAATTTTCACAAAGTCGAGTTTTCAACCAGAGTATCAACGACTCTCACAAGGTTTTAATGCTGGTCTTCAAAAAGAAGATATAATCGGTTTATTTAAACGTCAAAAAAACCTAAATGATTATAACATTGAAGATATAATTCAACTATTTTGTGATACACAGATGTAAAAAGAAATCAAATCCTATAACTTGTATTCTTAGTGATAATACGGATGATATACCGTCTCCCCAAGATTTGGATAAATCAAAAAAGAACCTCGTTATCTTTGATGATTGTGTTAATGAGAGAAACCAAACGGTAATGGACAGCTACTACACAAGAGGGAGACATTCTTCTTGTAATTGTATTTATCTTAGTCAATCGTACTTTCAACTTCCTCGTCGTTCCATCAGAAACAATGCTAATACTTTTATTTTATTCAAGTTAAATTCAATAGATATCAATAATTTTTGGAGAGATAATTGTTCTACATTATGTAGTAAAAAGAAATTTGAGGATTACATGAAGCACACGACTGAAAAATATAAATATATTGTTGTGAAACAAGATGAGATATTAAGGGATATATTTTTTGTTTTATAAACAATTACATATATAAATGACAACTATTATTATAAATCTTGTGGGTAAATCTGCTTCTGGAAAAAACTTTCATAAATCAAGGTTCCTGTGTAGTACAAATGAGAATATTGTAAATTTACTTAAAAAACACCCCGTGATACGCATTGTATCAACAACAACTAGAGCAATAAGACCTGGAGAAGTAAAAGGTGAAGATTATCACTATATTTCAGTGGAGGAACATATGCGATTGAGGAATGAAGGACAAATATTTGAGGAGGTTTCTCTTGGTACAACAAAATATTCACATTGTAAGAGTGAGTTAAGGAAACTAAAATCTGGTGGTGTTGGGATATTAGAAACTAATCCAGAAGGAACGAGACAAATTATTAAATATCTGAGCGGGGTGAAGATTTTATCATTCGGTTTTGATGTTGATGAAGAAACTCAACGCAAACGTATGAAAAGCAGAGATGCAAGTATTAGTGAAGAAGAAATTACAACTCGCATTAATGTTAATAAAGAATTTGATGAAATATTTAAAGAAAAGGATTTATTTGAACACATCTACTTGAATGATGAAGAAAAGGAAAATTTCCCTGTTAATCTTTACAATTCATTAAATGATATTTTACAATAAATAAATGGATACAAAAGAAAGAGCAAGAAGATTTATGGAACATCAAGAGTTGGTTTCAAAAGTTGTAAAACAACAGGAAGACATAAAGAAGAAACGCAGACAGAAACTAACGTGCGAAGAAGCATTTGAAAGAAAACAAGAGAAATTTTTTAAACCACTTTTAAAAACTTCCCAAGAAAAAATGAAAGATGTTTCCACAGTTCCCACAGTAGAATATACTCCCAGAAAGCTTCAAATGTTAAAAGATTTCAGTCAAATGACGGAGGAAGAATTAGAGCATTTAGGAGAATTAGAATATGATGATGAAGGTTTATTTCAACAACTGGAAGAGATTAATCAACCCCCTGATTATATTGTGAATGCTATTCAAAACAATGAATATTCAGCGGATTCAAAAACCAAAGCAGGACTCATTCCAACAGAACAACCAGCAATATTTCATCTTGTTCAAGAAAAGGTATTGATATTTAATGATGAATTAAGGCTCTTAAGTTCTGCTCAACCCCCTGTTAAACTAACTCCGAGATTAATGTTTCTTCTCACAAAAGATGGAAGACAAGGTTCAACTGTGAGGGATGAATCAAAGTATATTGATAAACCATTGGATATGGAAAATAATGATGATAGAGTATATATTGATTTGCTGAACACTCTAAATTATAAGGTTATTCTTTCTGGTAAAAGTAGGAAGAATGAGAAGGAGAAACACATTATTCAGGCTTTAAGTATCCTTGGTTCAGGTATTAGTTTTCTTCCAAATGACCCATCGCAATTAGTTAATAGACTGTTATTGTTGTTAGGCAGTAAGAAGGCTGGAAATAACAATTGTTTTAATGAAGCATCAGCCATTTTAGACCAGTTGATGAACATGAAAATAATTAATAAATCTCAATATAAAGACATTTTATCTCATATTAAATAAGATGAGAAGCACAATCCTGAGTTTTAATTTCACAACAAGCGACCACACATCTTCATTCCCATACCCACTACAACTTGACACAACAAAAGAATATGAGGCATCTTTATTGTCCATGGAAACTTATAATACCTTATTTAATATAACCGAGAAAAATGACAAGTTTAGTTATAATCCGGGAAGTGGATACAAAACGATAACAGTCTCACCCGGAGCATACGAGATTTCTCAAATATCTTCCGAAATTGCTCATCTTATGAAAGAACAGGGTGATGAACCAAAAAATATTGTTATAAACATTCAAAAACATACTTCAAAATCAACGATTAAAGTTAAAAATAACTACAAGGTTGATTTCACAATTGATAATTCATTTAGAGAGTTATTGGGTTTCTCCTCAAAAAGATTGAAACTAATGGGACGTTTTACAGTGATAATGTCATTCAAATATCCTCAGGAATAAATTCGGTGTTAATTCACTGTGATTTGATTGATGGTGCTTATAATGATGGAAAAAAACAAATACAATATTTTCATTCAGCGCATACTCAACCCCAATTGGTTATAAATTCAATATGGAACCTAAAAATTTGGTTTATCTACCTGTGTCAGGAAAAACCATACACAGAGTAAATTTTAGGATAACCGACCAAGATAATCGTGTGATTTCTTTTAATGGAGAAGTTATATCCATCAGAATTCACCTACGTGAAGTTTTCCAATAAATAAATACGATGGTTATTGTGAGGAAACACGAGTTGGGAAAATATAAAATAATTACAGGGGATGGGATGTTCCTTTCCCCGTACTACAAGGGTGAAGGTATGTATCTTGGTAGAGGATACTATAAACCTAAGAGACAAAGGGGTGTCGGACATCAATTTAGAGGAGATGGGATAATTGATACTCTCATGGGTATTGGTTCAACTATTCTTAAACATAAAGACCTAATTGGTTCAACTGCTTCTGCTGTGGGAAATGTAGCAGGTGCTGTAAAGAGTATAAAAGATGCTCAGAAGGAATCTCATAAATTACAAGCAATAAAAGAAATTAAGAAAGGTAAAACTCAGTTGTCACCCCAAGAACGACAGAAAATAATTCAAATACTTGGATCAGGGTTTCAAAAGTTTTAACATCTTTTTTCCTAAATAAATACAAGTATGGAAGCAATTGATAGTATCTATGATTTGGATGATACTATTATTATCTCAAACTCCACTAAAAAGAAGATTACTTCAAGGTAAATGCAATAACTGGAACAGACTGGAATACAAATGGTACAAAAAGTTTTGAAATAAATAATCAACAAACCTATTTGAATCTCTCCGAAAGTTTCTTGTTGTGTAAATTTAAATTCACTAAGGCTGGAATAACACAAACGCTACACTTGTAAATGATTTCTTCTGGAAAATGTTTGATAGTGTGCGATTGTATATTGGAACACAAGAAGTTGAAGCGGTTGATTATGTCTCTGCTGTATCTGAAATGATGAAATTTACACTCTATACATTCAGTGATAGAATGGGAAAGGGGTCTGTCGAAGGTTTTATTCCTGATATGTCAACGGGAACAAACACAGACCCTGGATATATTCAAAGGAAAGGAATGTATAATGATG
Source organism: Eptatretus burgeri (assembly GCF_056783735.1). Classification (NCBI taxonomy): domain Eukaryota; kingdom Metazoa; phylum Chordata; class Myxini; order Myxiniformes; family Myxinidae; genus Eptatretus; species Eptatretus burgeri. The sequence goes on from NC_140961.1 coordinate 92,695,096, forward strand.
ATACAAAAGCAGAAAATAGTTTTACTGTGGCAGTTCCTCTTAAAGGTATATTTGGATTTTGTGATTATAATAAAGTTCTGTATGGTCTTAAAATTAGATTTCAACTACAAAGGAATGATAATGAAAATAGATTGCTTTTTGGTGTTGGTAGTGCTTTTGGTGAACAGAATAAATTTGTAATTGAGGAGATGAGTTGGTATATCAGTGAATATACTCCTAATCTAAAAACAGAAGAGATGTTGAATCGAAGACTTAACTCAAAGAAACCACTCAGTGTATCATACCTCAAAAGAAGATGTCAACACGTTAAACTCAATCAAACTACTTACACGTGGAATTTGGGTGTTCTGGAAGGAAAGCCACGATATCTGTGGATGATTTTTAAAAAGCCAGATGGTGATACTGCGACTGATAAGAATAATGCATTGAGTGATAATGCTAAGGTGAAACAACTTCGCGTTTCTCTAGATGGAACATTTTATCCACGAGATAGATTGGAAATTAATTGGGAAAAAATGATTTTGCTGAAGCATACAAGTCTTACCAAAAGGTGTGTGAAAGTAATGGAAATAAAGAACCTATTTTGGATATGACAGCATTTAAAAGTTTGTATACAATCTATGCGTTTGACCTGAGCGCTCAAAAGGAAACTATAAAGTCTAATCGAGTGGATACTTCCCTATACATTGAAAGAGGAGAGAGTGAAGAAGTTGATACATATTGTTTGCTTTTGGAAGAAACAGAATTGCAGATTAATACAGATAATGGTGTGATGATTAGTCTCACATAATTTTTTGTTAAATAAATGAGTGGCAAAGTACCAACTGGGGTATATGTTAATCAAATCAATCTTCATAAACTATCATCTTGTGTTCAAAATCAAAAGCCTTGTACGATTAACGTTAATACAATTCAGAGAAAAGGAGCAGTAAGAATTGATGTTTTGCTCACAAGAGAACAGGTTAAAATCTTGAATGACACTGGCTCACTTAAAATTAAAATGACAAAACCAATGTTGAAAAAATATTCAATAAGAGAGACGAGTGGAGGATTTCTCCCATTTCTAATTCCTTTATTTGCTGGTTTAAGTGCGGTTGGAGCATTGACGGGTGGTATTTCAACAGCGGTGAAAACTGCCAACGAAAGGAAGGCTCAACTCCAGGCTCAAAAAGAATTGGAAAGACATAACAAAGAGTTGGAGAAACAAATTAGTGGAAGTGGTGTAATTGTAGATTTTGCTGAAAAACTTGAAGGTCTGCCTGATAAAGCGAGATTGTTAGTTGGAGATATGCTTTCTTCTATAGCACAAGCAGGTGTAAAATTAACGAAAAGAGGTAATGGATTATATCTTTCTAATAAATAAATGAGCATTGATGAGTGGTTGAAAGAATTTGGAAAGAATACAACATCAAATTTACAACTTGCCAAATATTGTAAGAAATTAAAAATTCATAATGTGGTTATTTGTATGAGAGATGAATTAACAAATGTGCCGAAACATACAAAGAATATTATTATGAACTTAGAAGATAATGATGGGAACGGTTCTCATTGGGTTTGTATTTTTAATAGTCAAGACAAATATTATTTTGATAGTTTTGGTCTTCCACCACCTGTTGAAGTCATAAAATTCTTACAGAATGGTGTTTATCAAACATTTCAAGTCCAAGAATTAAATTCCAAGTGTTGTGGTCAATTATGTCTATATGTGTTATTTCAACTCAACAAAAATAAAAAATTTTATGATATTATTTTTAATCTAATATAAATGACTTATGTTGGTAAAGATGGTTCTATCTTTGGTGTATCTCAAGAATTGGATATTAATTTATCAAATTATTATACAAAGGCACAGGCTGAACGACATAAATATAATATAAACAAAAATATTAACATGAAAAATGCTTATAAATTAAAAAATTATCCAAGCCCGACTGACGCGAATGACTTGGTGAGATTAAGCGATTTATCACAATATATATATATATATATATATATATATATATATATATATATATATATATATATATATATATATATATACTTAAATAAAACGGCTGTGTATTCCAAAGATACAGAAGTGTTGATATTATCTCCAGGTCATACAGAATTCACAGTTCGAATTAAAATAAATTTTTATAAAGAAGGGCGTATCGTTTGTATGAGAATAGAACAATGGGGGTATGATATGAATGATTTAGGGTATAATTGGTCATTTAAAATTAACCTCGAAGACCTGGAACAATTAAATCAGTCTCGTAAGGAAGAATATTATGCACTTGGTATCGAGAATGAGTTTTGTGGAGCCACGATTAGTAAACAACAAATAAAAGAATTTAATAAGGGTAAATATAATAATGGTTTTGCCCTTGTTTATCTCATGAAAACAGAAAAAACAGGATTATATATAATAAGTAAGGAAATACAAAATGATTTAACTATGGGAATATGGGGAGGTGTTTCGTGCCATAATATTATTCTAACATATATTTCTAATACATAAATGACAACAAGAAGGCTTCAAGAAAATTATCATTTCTGTGTCCAAGCATACCTTCAAGAAAAGGGTATTCGTTATTTTAATAAATATGTTCTACAACATAAGAATGAGGTATTTTCAATAAAAGATTGGCATTATGCTGATGTTGATAAACCAACAACTTTAGATTTAATTAGAATGTTAAATAATGAAAAAATTATAAGGTTAAGAAAAGGTAAGGCTCTTTTCGAAATTCAAAAGAAATTTTATTGGTTTCCTGTTGTAAAAAAAATTATTTTGGATACAGGAATAACAAGAAATCCTGATGAATATATGTATAATATTCTATGGGGTGTAAACGATTCAAGGATAGTAAGGGATGAGGAAGGAGTTGAAGAAGAGAGGGAAGAGGAGGAAAAGGAGAAGGAGGAGAGGGAGAAGAAAGAGAAGGAGGAAAGAGAGAGAATAAATAAATATTATAGTATGGAAACCAGTGAGATTCAAAAAAGAATAGAGGTATTACAGAAAATAACTCAACCCACCGAGGAGGAATACAAAGAATTAACAAGTCTATTTGCAATACTTTCGACAAAACTATTGGCATCGTCAAGCTATTCATTTTAATTCAAGTTTTTCATTTTTTTTTCTTAAATAAATGGAGGAGAGAGTGAAGGCATTTCTAAGGATTCTTTATGTTTTAAAAATTAAGATTCAAATGTGCATGTTGGAAACTAAAAAGGTTTTTGCACTCTGCAGGAATTTTTCTCATAAATAAATGAGTTATTGTCTCAAATGTAAAAAGAAAACTAATACCAAAAATATTTCATATATTAAAAGTAAAAATAACAGGGTTATACAAAAAGGTATATGTTCGGTGTGTGGTTCAAAAAAAAATCAATTTATCTCCAAACACAAACTCGGAGGAGATATACAAAAGTTTTTATCAGGAAGTAAATTTACAACTACTGGAATACCAGGGGAATTACATCTTCCAGGGTATTCTTTCTGTGGTCCAGGCACAAACTTGGATAAAAGATTAGATGAGGCAGACAATCCTAAATCCTGGAGTAAACCAATCAATAGAGTTGATGAAGTGTGCATGAGACACGATATTGATTATGGGAATACCACAACGTTGGAAGAAAAGCATGAAGCCGATAGAGAAATGTTGTATAATTTGTCTCTGATACAAAATCCAACCTTGAGAGAAAAAGTTGATAGGTTCATCGTGAAGAAGATGATTAGTGCTAAATTGAAACTTGGACTTGGAAATTCAAAAAACTTATAGGCTCTAATGATGCCATTAAGACTGAAGAGCAATTCGCTGATGAATTACATAAACCAATATTCACAAAGTTTCAGAGAAGGAAAGTTTATTCCAAGGAAGTTGATTATATCTGGTCTGCTGATTTGATTGAACTCAATAATGATAAGGGGTACAAGTTTGCTTTAACCGTTATTGATTTGAGGAGTAGATATGCATGGGTTGTCCCTTTAAAAAACAAAACAGGTAATACTCTTATGTTAGCTTTCCAACAGATATTTAATAAAAGTAAGAGAAAACCTAAAAAATTGTGGACTGATGAGGGTAGAGAGTTTTATAACAAGACATTTATGAATTTTCTAAAAAATAACAGTATTACATTATACAGTACCTTTAATGAAGGGAAGGCAGTTGTTGTTGAACGTTTTAATCGTACCTTAAAAGAGAGACTATATAAAAAATTCACACAACTCGGTTCACAACAATGGTCATCTTTTATTCAGGATATTGTGGATAAGTATAATGACACGATTCACACGTCAACAAATATGAAACCATCAGAAACATTTACAAAATTAAAATATGAAAAAGAGATTAATGTCAGAAAACCTAAGTTCAAAGTTGGTGATATCGTAAGAATATATAGGTGGAAATCTCATTTTGAAAAGGGTTTTACTGAACGATGGACGAAAGAACTTTTTAAAATTGTTGATGTAATAGATACGGTTCCTTGGACTTATAAAATATATGATTTGGAAGGGGAAGAGATTTTAGGTTCATTTTATTCACAGGAATTACAAAAGACAAAACTAAGCAGATAATACACCTTTGTGGACACTAGAGGGACAAGTCCGAGGTGTATTACAGTATATAATGTGTGTCAAGGGGGTCGTTCTTAGATCTGTGAACCCCAAACACAGAATCCTCAACTGAATAGTCAAGGTTTAACTTTTGTTTGTGTGTGTGTGTGTGTGTGTGTGTGTGTGTGTGTGTGTGTGTGTGTGTGTGTGTGCAATGGGAGCAATAGGTTGGCGCTTCACTCCCTCCTACTATACACCGTTGTGGACACTCGAGGGCCAAGTCCGAGGTGTATAACAGTATATAATGTGTGTCAAGGGGTGGACGTTCTTGGATCTGTGAACCCCAAACACAGAATCCTCAACTGAATAGTCAAGGCTTAACTTTTGTTTGTTGATGTGTTTGTGTGTGTGTGTCCCAACCCTCACATTCAAAATCTCAACCCCAACCCTCACATTCAAAATCTCAACCCCAACTCAATCCTCACCCAACACAATGTCTTTTTCAAAATGAGATTTCCACCTATATATATATATATTTTACGTTTTTTTTTTTTTTTCTCTTCTTCCAATTCTGTCTTTTAAGGCTTTCAGGTTTGATGACATAGAAAGAGGGAGTAAGAACTTTCTTGATAGGTTTGAATCCCAAAGAGTGGTAGCATTTCAAGTCTTCAAAATAAACCCAACTTTCCAAGTCTCCAAGGTAGTTATTTAAACCATCAAGGCAGAACTCATTTACTGATTTTTTCAAAATTTGTGAGTCTCCAAGGTAAAACTTGTATTCTGGCTCATCAACGTATAACTTGTTCAGTGGGTATTGTCTTGATAACTCACAATGAGTACTATTGCTGTAAAACTCTTTTTCAGGATTTTGCTGGTCTCCAAGGTATAACTCTTTGGTTGGGTCATCAAGGACGAACTCGTTCTGTGGGTCTTGGTCGCTCATAAGGTCTTCAACCAAGCCAACAATTTCGCCCCAAGTTGTAGCAAAAGCAGTATTTTCATTTCGTATTTCAGACACAATTTCCTGTGAGAGAAAATAATAATGTATTAATTAAGTTATTTAATTATTAAATGAGTATGCTTCAATCAAAGTTTGAAAATAGGAAAATAAAAATCTTACCTCAACAGATAAGAGGTTTGAATCCAGTTCATCAACTTGAAGGTTTAGTTCCATACAAGACAGAGAGTTCCAAGGAACACCAAAGTCATCCCACTCAAGGTCTTCCTCGTTCTGTAGGTCTTGGTCGCTCACAAGGTCTTCAACCAAGTCAACAATTTCGCTCCAAGTTGTAGCAAAAGCAGTATTTTCAGATACAATTTCCTGTGAGAGAAAATAATAATGTATTAATTAAGTTATTTAATTATTATATGAGTATGCTTCAATCAAAGTTTGAAAATAGGAAAATAAAAATCTTACCTCAATGGATAAGAGGTTTGAATCCAGTTCATCAACTTGAAGGTTTAGTTCCATACAAGACAGAGAGTTCCAGGCAAGCACACAGCACACCATTGCCAGCAAAAACAAATGTTTAAAATGGAGCCTGGGTTTGAAGCTTTTATAGAGAAAGACTGGTGGGTGTGGTTTCCTTTGGAAATTCCCTGGGCAAGCCTAGGCAAGCCTTCATTGGGAAATTTTTCAAAACCATAACATCCTGTAATTTTCTAGTGATTTCTTTGAACTGGAAATGATGTAAGAGTGGGCGGGGCTTAGCAAAAGTAGGCGGGGCTTAGGAAAAGTGGGCGTGGCTTAGGAAAAATACCTTATGAAAAGTGGGCGGAGCTTAGCAAAAGTGGGCGGGGCTTAGAAAAGTGGGCGTGGCTTAGAAAAAATACCTCACAAAGTGGGTGGAGCTTAGCAAAAGTGGGCGGGGCTTATTGAATACCTTGTGGAAAGTGGGCGGGGCTTAGCAAAAGTGGGCGGGGCTTAGAAAAGTGGGCGTGGCTTAGAAAAAACACCTCATTAAAAGTGGGCGGAGCTTAGCAAAAGTGGGCGGGGCTTAGAAAAAATACCTCACGAAAAGTGGGTGGAGCTTAGCAAAAGTGGGCGGGGCTTAGAAAAAGTGGGCGTGGCTTAGAAAAAATACCTTATGAAAAGTGGGCGGAGCTTAGCAAAAGTAGGCGGGGCTTAGGAAAAGTAGGCGTGTCTTAGAAAAAATACCTTATGCAAAGTGGGCGGAGCTTAGCAAAGTGGGCGGGGCTTAGAAAAAGTGGGCGTGGTTTAGAAAAAATACCTCACAAAAAGTGGGTGGGGCTTAGCAAAAGTGGGCGGGGCTTAGGAAAAGTGGGCGTGGCTTAGAAAAAAAACCTCATGAAAAGTGGGCGGAGCTTAGCAAAAGTGGGCGGGGCTTAGAAAAAGTGGGCGGGGCTTAGAAAAAGTGGGCGTGGCTTAGAAAAATACCTCATAGAAGTGGGCGGACCTTAGCAAAAGTGGGCGGGGCTTAGTAAAAGTGGGCGTGGCTGAGAAAAAATACCTTACAAAAAGTGGGCGGAGCTTAGCAAAGTGGGCGGGGCTTAGAAAAAGTGGGCGTGGCTTAGAAAAATACCTCGCAAAAAGTGGGTGGGGCTTAGCAAAAGTTGGCGGGGCTTAGGAAAAGTGGGCGTGGCTTAGAAAAAATACCTCATGAAAAGTGGGTGGAGCTTAGCGAAAGTGGGCGGGGCTTAGAAAAAGTGGGCGTGGCTTAGAAAAAATACCTCATGAAAAGTGGGCGGAGCTTAGCAAAAGTGGGCGGGACTTAAAGAAAAGTGGGCGGGGCTTATTGAATACCTTGTGGAAAGTGGGCGGGGCTTAGCAAAGTGGGCGGGGCTTAAAGAAAAGTGGGCGGGGCTTAACAAAAAAATAACCTGTGGCTCAGGAGGTGGCCAGATGAGAGCATTAAGAGAAGTTTATCATTTCGTAATGGCACAAAAGGGGTATCTTAAAAAATATAAAGATTCAAATGTTTTGTTTGTCAATATTTTAGATGGGGATTATTGTGCAAAGAAAATTAAACTATTGAAGGAATTTGAGAATGAACAAATCTTTATAGGTTCAATGAGTGAGCTGTTCAACCCCCAGGTGTTCAATTCAATGAGGTTCAACCTCCAAGTTAAAAGGGGAGACAAATAAATATACCTTGGGATAAAAAGGGGGTTTATTTTTTGGGAAAAAAAAAAGGGAATCGCTGAAAATCCCCCATTCATTTACATGGGGAAAAGTGAGCCAGAATCAGTATTCTTACCCTACTTATATGTATGTATATATATATATATATATATATATATATATATATATATATATATATATATATATATATATATATGTATGTATATATGTATATATGTGTATATATATATATATATATATATATATATATATATATATATATATATATATATATATATATATATATATATATATATACATACACATACTAGTTGAATGCACCCGGCGCTGCCCGGGTTCTTTTTGAATGAATTTAATCTTCGATACATATGTCTGACGCGAGCGCAGTATCAGTTCCCGATTGGGCCATGGCAGTCATAGGCTGAAGGGGTTGGTGAGGGGGAAACACACCCCCTCCCCCCCCCCAGCCGAGGGGCCTTGCCACATAGCCTATAACCTTCCCGGGGCCCATCCCGACATTTTTTGTTTCAGTGGTTAGCTCCTATCTTTCACCTTTCAGGAGATTAGCGCTTGCAGACAAACAAACAGACAAACAAAAACTTAATATCATATGTTACATATATTGTATATGGCGTTGGCCCCATGTCAATCGGGCTGAACTTGAAAAATTAACGTTACGAAATCAGGTGATGACGTCATAATTTGGAAAACGGAAGTCGAAAGTACAATTATTTTACATCGGGACACTCCCGGGTACATGTTCTGTCAGCATGTGAAGTTTGGTGAGGATCAGTCTCGTACTTTTCGCGTGCATTGGTCACAGAAAAACACACAGACACACTTTCAACTTTATATATTAACTAGCAGGGATACCCCGTGCTCCGCACAGGAATCCCGTGGATGACGGCGGGTCTGAAGGAGTATATGTCACAGTTAATTGTAAAATTGTAGAGGCTGCCACTATTATTATTTTTTTTCATCACCACTATAATATTATATTTTCCCCACCATGTTTTATATGCAGAAGACTCGAGTTCAAAAATGTTAAGATGTTTTGCCTCATCAGATAAAAAACCATTATGCCTCAACAATGTGAGGCTGGTTTCATGTCATCATTTGCGCAATTAATTCTCATTCTTGAGCAAATTCCGTTGGTCCCATGTCAATCGGCTGAACTTGAAAAATTAAAGTTACGCAATCAGGTGATGACGTCATAATTCGGAAACCGGGAAGTCGGAAGTCATTGTCTTCAATTGACTGTAGCATTATTTTTTCATTCTATTGCAAATGGCGTTGGCCCCATGTCAATCGGCTGAACTTGAAAAATTAACGTTATGCAATCAGGTGATGATGTCATAATTCAGAAACCGGGAAGTCGGAAGTCATTGTCTTCAATTGACTGTAGCATTATTTTTTCATTCTATTGCAAATGGCGTTGGCCCCTTGTCAATCGGCTGAACTTGAAAAATTAACATTACGAAATCAGGTGATGACGTCGTAATTCGGAAACCGCAAGTCGGAAGTACAATTCTTTTACATCGGGACACTCCCGGGTGCATGTTCTGTCAGTACGTGAAGTTTGGTGAGGATCTGTCCAGAACTTTTCGTGTGCATGGGTCACAGAGAAACACACAGACACACTTTCAATTATATATATATATATATATATATATATATATATATATATATATATATATATATATATATATATATATATATATATATATATTGTTACGGATATGGAAACCATTTGTATTCAGCATACAGATCCCAAAAGTCAGTTATCACACTAAGTACATGTGTCATCAGATCCCTTTCCTTTTGACTCATGGGAGAATCAAAAACGTGTGTTGCGACTTCTTTTAGTTTGGTTATTAAATCTTTACATCAAACAACCAACAAGCCATCTGCATGACCCCTCGGCCTGTCACGATCCACCGCCAACCGGCTGCACCACCAACGTACCTTTGCAGTGTTATACTGTTACTCATC
>NC_140961.1:92714733-92757233 GCF_056783735.1 Eptatretus burgeri
TCATTTTTATGAGTCAAAACGAGCAAAACCTTTTGGGTAACCACTTTGTTGTGGGGGCTGGGTATCAGCAGCAAGCATGACCACTAGAGGGAGCAGTAGAGTCAGTTCCACCAACCGCACCCTTCTTTCCCATTCATAAGTTGGTCGTCATCAGAGAGCGTACATGGCCCCACGGTCTACCATTATGACAATATAATGCACAGGGAGCCTTCCCAGGTACGGTGGCTGCTATGATATGAAAAACGCGTTTTTAAAATACCAACCGATGCTGACGTCAGAAGACAACAAATTCAGATCTCAACGTAAACAAAGATGTGAATTCTGCGTGTCCGAACCGACCCATGGGTTCACACCACTACCTTCACCACAGATGCCTGTGCTCACCTGCACCCACCATTTGCTCACGACCCAGACGATCCTGATGGTGCAATTATCCCAATCGTCCCTTGGCGTCCTGGTGTTGCAGACTCCCCTTGCAGACCCCTGTCTCCAGCATTGCCCTGAGGGCCAATCATGCCATCATGACCACTTGGGCCCGGAGATCCGATAGGACCTGAACCACCAACAGTTCCACTGCCTCCCGCTTCTCCAGGCGGTCCAGACAACCCAGTGGCTCCCTGGGCACCATCATGAAGCCCATAAGGAGCACATAAGGGCAGAGTCATTAGAATATAAAATAAATGGAAATTTATACACAAGCACCCATACAGGTGCTGCTTAAGGACTGGCCCCCACCAGACACACCCCCCCCCAAAAAGGGACCCCGTTGGGTCGTTATTGATACTCCCCCCTCAGAGGGAAGGTGAGCTGGAGGTGAGAAGCTTCCTTGGACCTTCCTGCCTCGTGCAATCCTTGACAATCCGGCTCGATGGTACTCGAACCTGCAACTCGATACCGCTGCAAGCACCAGGTAGTCAGGTAGCGTTGATTGCCAATGGAACTCCCCCACAGGCGCTCGGCACGTATGCTCATCGGAAAGGCCGATGGTGGAAGGTAGCCAGGGAGGATGTCGTTGTTGTAGTTTTTTTTCCTTCATATGTGCTCAATATATTACTATCGATTTAACTATTCTTGACTAGCCTACTTTGCGACATTAAATATCCTCTTATTTCCACAGTTCCCCTACATTGTGCCATCTGTACAGTATACACATATCAGGAATATGCTTTCACCCTCGGCTAGATTGCACACCGCAATTAGCACAGAATCACTTTCCAAGATGTTATTCTCAGTGTACACTACATACCCTGACAGTTATGTCCAGTATCGGACATCTTTCGATGGCCACATTTTACTCCAGCAGTGAGTCAACCAACACTGCCTAATCAGATATCATCCATTCATCCATTTGGACCACACTTCTGCAAAGCATTTGGTGCTGCCCAAAATAAAATAAAATAAAATATTTTCCTCTGTTCCCGGCTGAGTTGTGTATGTAATTATGTCCACAGCCCCAGTTGCGATTTTAGCTCATTCTTCATTCAAACATGTCATGGTAATTGTTTTTAAAATCTGCCAAATTCTCAATTATCCTTTACATGAGCCTAAAGTAAATCCCAACACACACTCCACACCTCACTTGCACGATTCGCATTTCCTCTTTCAAACCGTCAGAACACACTGTCTATTGTTTGTGGCTCTTCACGACTCCTGACTCTCAGTATCCCTGGTTCCTGAGGTTGACTCAGCCTGTCATTCCTCCCAGGTCGGTGAGATGGGCACCAATTCCAGTGAGTGTACTGGTCGAGGGACACTGCATCATTTGCACTGACACGTCCTTGTGACAATTGATACTAATCTGTCGCCACGGACTGCACGTAACTGACGACTCGAGTCCCGACCCATGCCCATCATGACAGCAGCTGTGCCCCTGCACGTTCGAGCAGCAGTTTTGTAGCTTAATGTTCAGGGTGCCTGCAATAACTTGCCAACTCTTCGCAAAAAGCATCGTGGGATCTTTCATGTCCACGAACCGATGTTAGCAGATCTCACAGTGCATGTGAAACACCAGGATGGCAGTTTAGAGCTGCGTTGAGATTTGAACCGAGGCTGCACAGCTCAAAGGGCAGCCATACCTCCAGACTCTTCGGAGGTGCAGGGGGCTGTAGGGGGTTGGCACATTGTGGAATTTACTCAGGGTCCAGCACACAATGGTCTTGTCCATTTGCACATGTGTACATGCAAACTTACAAAGCCAGGATGAACTGCTTCGAAAATTTACACAGCACCCTCGGCACGGCCGATTTCAATGCGGCCCAGATGTTGACCACACTCGTGCTTCGTACTCCATCTCGCACACCGGACAGCCCTCCCTCCTTCGAGGGCTCCACACGCGGCTTACTTCGTACATTCAACCACAGATGCCAACCACAATTTATTGTAAAACCGAGCTCCTCACAATAATGATGCAACCAACCGTGTTGATAATTTTCCGTGCCCCACTCGGTTAAAAAAAAAAATATATATATATTTCTTTTCCAAAGCTTCTCCCCGTATTCAGGCAAACTTCACGCAGCCCGACTCTCCCAAGCAAAAATCGCGCACAGCCCGCACATCACAGCAGGGCACCAACACATTGAGCACGATAACCCGCTTTTATGGTCAATTTTAATCCAAATAATTGATCCTGACAGATGGAGGCTCATAGAAGGACAACAAACATGCTCCTCTGTCCACTTTCATACAAAAAACTTGATCGCTCCAGGCAGAGGATTAATGCTCCGTGACAAGGTCCGCAATGGCCGCGTGTTCAAAGACCACTAGTCATCTCCCCCAAAAACATTTCTGCAGCTTGCCTAATGTCTTTGTCCTGGTTCTTGGATGTCATTGTTTCATTCACCGACGAGTGAAGACACAGCACGCCTCTGGGCACAGCATGTGCACTTCGACACAGCTCGCCCCCACCTTTTATCCTACCCCTCCTTCCTTCGCACCTTGGTCCCACGTCTCTCCACATCTCCACATCCACAAAAAACTGCGGACATGCGTTCGACCCACACATTAAAACGTATACAAATTAATTTAGACACATTTCAGAACTACTTGACTCTATATAAAATTACCTTTAATTTATTTCCAACCGCGATTAAATAATTCTCAATTTAATTCGTCTTGTATGGACTCCTGGACTTGGAGATCACAATCAAGGCTTTCTTTGGCACATCTGCCACAAATTTTCCCGTTGACTCGTTTTCGAGTCGTTAAAAAAAAATAAAAAAACTCTCAAAGAGGAAAACGACCCCCACCTTTACCCTTCAGGCAAGGCACACACATTCCTCCACTTCACAATGGGGCATCCTTCCCACAATGGGGAATCATTCCCTCCTACCTTCCATTTCCACACATCGTTTTCACGAGCAGCCTAGCTTCGTCTGCTGTTCTTTCAGCACCTCGCTTTAAATTTCTAAATATTATCACATCAGAACTAATCTCAATTCCTGTTCTTTTAATGGATATTTTACCGATTTTGAGTTTGCTGCACTGTAACCTTCCCTTCCGCCTGCGTTTTTCGGCCACCTCCTCACCGGGAAGGCAAAAGTCGTGGCCAGCGATCTCGTACCTTCCAGGTTTGGACACAACCTCGACGGATGAAGGAAACCCTCAGGTGGGTTACCTGGTATTCTCTCTTGATTGCCCGCTCCGTACACTGCAGTTGCACGGGTGGGGCAAGGTGTTTTCTCAACTTATTCTTTTAATTTTAACACTTACAACTTTTCTTTTTTCATTTTCCAACATTATTTATTTGTCATGCTTCTTCCTTACACATCTTACAAGCTTCAAGTTTGGTTCAGGCTTATTCACATATGCATATCTTAACGAATCTTATTCTAGGAATGCATATGGGTACTTTTATATTCATTCATAGCATGATTCTAGTTGATAACATGACCTAGGTCCATAATTTCCATTACAGCTTTATTTTCCCACTTTTCTTGATCATTTCTAGAGTATTCTTGGACTGGTCAGTGTTTTGCCTGGGGTGGTCTCACGTTGGGTTGGGTGTCTTTCACACCTTTCCACAAACCCTCACACTCCCTTGCACACGTTCCACGTCCTCAATCTCCCACAGAAATACCTTGTCTCTTGGAGATTTCTCAGGTTAACCTCCCAGGGTTTGTACCTTGCAATCTCCCCTTTAGACACTGTCCTCCAGGGATTTCTTAGATGAGCCTGCGAGCGTCACCTTCAACCCCTCCTGCGGACACTTAAATCCCCGGGGTACCCCTCTTTTGATGTGCATAAAAGCTCCCTCTTTTTCCGTTCTTTAAGATAAGGACAGATCACAAAGAGGCAGCAAAGTTGCATGCCCTGGTGCGAGAAAAGAGGCAATTCTTACCTTATCTTTAAGCCGGCCGGCTTCTGTCCTCATTTGTCTCACCAAGGCAGCAGCTCCCCCTCCCCCCTGGTCTGTCTTATCCTGCCGACTACGCCAAATGTCGAGATCATGTTCCACCGCTGATTGAAATCTAGCAATGTCCACACTGATCATGGTAGAGAAGAGCTTTTTAATTCACATCAAAAGAGTACATGACAAAGTGAGACAGAGACTACCTACAGTATCCCAGCTCAGTCAAACTCTCTCGCCCGCAAGCAGTTTGGTTTACTTTATATATACTTTTTCCTGCTCATCTGTTTTCATGATTTCCCAACTTCCATCAGATTTATATTTTCTTTCTTAGATATTGTTTTCTTTGAAAGTAACAACACCCCAGCACTGGTTCTCTCCTGGCCTGACAAAACATTGATCTTTTCACTAGCAAGAAGATCTGTTATTGGTCAGGCAGATTTTTATCACAATATATATTATCTTCTCATTCTACTACAAGATGTTCCCTTTTGAACTATACCAAAACAGTGCTGATTTATGATCGGGCTTCTGCGAGCTCAAGGCTCAAAGAATGTTGTTACAAGGGCCAACAAGAAAGCCAGATGTTCAGCTGCACGACAAAGAGAGAGAGAGAGAGAGAGAGAGAGAGAGAGAGAGAGAGAGAGAGAGAGAGAGAGAGAGAGAGAGAGAGAGAGAGAGAGAGAGAGAGAGAGAGACAGAGACAGAGACAGAGACAGAGACAGAGACAGAGACAGAGACAGAGACAGAGACAGAGACAGAGACAGAGAGAGAGAGAGAGAGAGAGAGAGAGAGAGAGAGAGAGAGAGAGAGAGAGAGAGAGAGAGAGAGAGAGAGAGAGAGAGAGAGAGAGAGAGAGAGAGAGAGAGAGAGAGAGAGAGAGAGAGAGAGAGAGAGAGAGAGAGAGAGAGAGATAGCCTACTTGCTTTGATTACCAATAGTCAAAAACTGTAGCTTAAAGAGAGCATTTTAAATGCTTTGGCTTCCTCAATTAAATGCTACATTCAATTAAGAAAAGCTAATCTGACTAAAAATGGCTGCTCTCACTTTGGGAGCTGTTCACTAGCTCCATATATATATATATATATATATATATATATATATATATATATATATATATATATATATATATATATATATATATACATACATACATATATTTTGGTTTCTTAGAAGCAAGCTCAGAAGAACCTTTGGCCGAGACTTCGCCTCTACTCCCACCTCTTGTTTGTCTGTTTTATATTGTCCTCCAAACAGTGATGGCTTTGTCTATTTGTTTATCCCTCAGGCAACATATGGACAAACTTTCAACCACTCATCCCAATTCTCTCTTCCTCATTTATGGCAATTTCGATTGTCAACATGCAACTTGGCTGGGTGTTGTTTCCTCTCTTATCAGCCATGGCACTTCAACAAAGGACTTATTTGCCTCCATTTGACTGAATCAATCTGTGAACATTCCAACCTTGATTTCTGTCAATGGCAAATCCATCCTCCCTTGTGCACATGGTGATGACAAACTTTCCTGCAAATGTCTTCTGCTCTTCCTCTGCTCCATTTGGCTCATCTGATCATGTGCTTGTGAGAGTCAACATCTCTCTGGCTATCCAGAGAGAGCTGCCTCAATGCTGGCAAGTCTGGGAGTTCACTCAGGCAGATTGTCAGGGACTGCAAACAGCCATCTCTCTCCAGGACTTATCTCCCATATCTACTGCCCCTGATTTGCACTCCAGCTGTCAATTTTTCCACAGAGTCCTTCTCCCTCTTATGCACAGATTTATCCAATCTTGTCTTCAGTTATCCTACCCTTCTTCCCACCAATAGTACACTGAATCATATGGTGAGGCAGTTGCTCTGAAACGACTTGCCTTCTCTTCCTGGAAGGCTAACCCAACTGAAGACACTCACTACATTCCATAAAGTCTGCAACAAGTGTGTCCACTTTCAAGAGAGCCAGAAAATATCATCTGTTCAACCTCAAGAATTAACTTTCAAAATTGTCTCCCTCCTCTAAAACTTGGTGGCACCTTGTTCATTCTGTTTCTGATGTATGCTCTCCTTCCATCCATCCCTTCCTTCTCTTCAAATGACTTCACAACTGATTCTGCTTGTGAGAATGCTGAATGCCTCAATTCTGTGTTTGCTTCCAAATCTTGTGTCCTCACCTCCTCATGCTCAGTACCTATCCTTCCCTGTCATACCAAACTGCTCCTGGATTATGTCTTTTACACCTGAGAAGGTTCTTTCAATCCTCACCTTTGACTCTCCCACTTTACATATCTCACATGTCCTAAAATGATGTCAGCTCATGTGTCCTAAAAACCTGCTCTACTGCTTTTGCACATCTCCTCTCTGCCCTTTTCACTATATAATTTGCCCAAAGTCATCTTCCACGTGCTTGGAAATCTGCCAACATCACTGCATTACATTACCAGAAATGCACTTGGTGGAGTGCGTAATACCTCCACTAGGCTGAACAGTTTAGGTTTTGTATCCCACTGATCGGCCGGATCTGAATCCGGACCTGAACAAAACTCCAATTGGCCTGTTCTTATCACCGAACCAGCTTATTCACCTAGTTTTGTCATAACTCATCCACATTTTTTGAAATATCATGCTATGTATCATTTATGGCTCCATCCTTTAATGGTGAAGAATGACTAAAAAAATTATTGGACCTGGATCTTCACCAAAATCAAACAAATTTTTCCTCATCATCCAACGTATCCACCAAGTTTCCTCCGAATATGTGCATAATCTTTTGAGATATTCTGCGAACAGGCAAACAGAAAGACAGGGGTAAAAATATAACCTCCATCCACTGGGTGCAAAAACTGATTTCCCAAAATGCAGACCTATCAGCTCACTTCCAATCATCAGCACAGTCATGGAATCCATCGCAATTGATATGAAATCCTTCCTCTTTTCCAACATCCTCATCTTAGATCACTCATTTGGTTTCACATCAGGTCACTCCACCTTACTCCACCTTGGACATGCTGCTTCTACTCACCCAACAATGAATGGAATACCTCAATGTTAGACATGGGATCAGGGCCATCTCTCTGGATATATCTCGTGCTTTTGATGCAGTCTGGCATCCTGCCTTGCCCTCAAACTCTCCGCATATGGCATCCAAGGCCAACTCCACACATGGCTTACAGACTTCTCGGCGCCAACATGGGGCTCTCAACACAATCCTTTAATCTCCTCCTCCCTGTCATGGTTGGAGTGTCCCAAGGCAGTGTTCTGGACCCAGTCCTATTCCTTATCCTCATAAATAATCTCTGACTCTGGAAAATCCCCTTTATATATTTCCTGATGTCTCCAACCTGTGCTGTTGCGTCAATCATCCTTCAGACAGACAGACTGCAGCATCTTCCCTCTCTTCAGACCTTGACAAAATCACAAGCTGGTCAAACACTTGGAATATATCTTTCAACCTTGATAAATCTCACACTCTCACTTTCTCTAAAAGGACCACCTTTCAACCCCTTCCACCCATCTACTTTCTTAACAATCCTCTTGAGGATGTTCACTCATTCAAACTCCTGGGTCTCACTGTTAGCCACGATCTTTCTTGGTCAACCATTTTGGACCCTCGTTAACAACACCTCAAGCCCTCCTCCTTCAAAATTCCCAGTTTTCCCTTCTGAGAGTTTCCCTCTGTATACTTCTGCCCACCCCATATGTCCTTTCCTGTATACAGATTCATGGCTCTTGGAAGAGCTAGTACACTCAATGGATCTTGACGTAACAGAGGCAGAGACAGAGTGCCATCAACAGTGGGGTTGAAGGACAAGATTGAGGGACACTTGGACAAACAATAATTGAAGGGAGGAATGGTGGGCAGGAAAGGATGCATGGGGTAGACAAGATGGATAAAGAAGAAAACTCTCAGGAGGGAAACTGGAAATTTGGAAGGAGGATGGCTTGGGGTGGGCTGGAGGTTATTGAGAGTAGAAATATCATCTTGGATTGGGAAAGATGTGAGATGGTGGTGAACAGCTGTCTTGAAGATCTGGAGGGAATATTGAGATTGAAGATAATGTGGAAGTTAGTTCCATAGGTGGGGGGAAAAAGAGGAATGAAAGAGTGGAGGTGAGCAGTGATAATTGATTTAGGTAGTTTCACCAGAAGGGGTTGGATAACGGAATGTGTGCACCCTGTCTTGAAGACATGGAGGAAAGAATGAGATTGAAGAGAATGTGGAAGTTGATTCCACAGGCAGGACAAAAAAAAGAGGAGGACAAGTGAGTGGAAGTGAGCAGTGATCCTGGATTTAGGAAGTTTCACCATAAGGGGCTTGATGTTGGACCATGTGCATTCGGTAGAAAGGTGGGTGGGAGGGGGTGAATCACGAAAAGAGCACAGCATGCCAGAAAGGAGGTGTTAGAAAATGGAGAGACCACTGACCTGTCTGTGATGGGAAAGTGATCGACTCAGCTTCAGCACAGGAGATTCTAATGATCTTGAAGGTTGGTTTTGTGATGACTCTTCACCCGGCCGAGTGATAACAGAGTCAAATGAGGGTTCTCGAATGATACGATTTATTTCAGAAGATGGCACTTTGCATGCGGAATGTGGCGCAACGTCCCTTCAGTCAGGTGCCCCCGAACCACATTGAGATTATGCTTCAAAACCATCATATATATATATATATATATATATATATATATATATATATATATATATATATATATATATATATATATATATATATATATATATATATATATATATATAGTCACACAAAAGCAGAACTGCGTGTGGACTAAAAGTGTGTGCTAAGGGATAAAGAAATGAAGAAATAAATGTGGCAGTGGGATTCTTTCCCCCCTCCCTAGGGGCACAAGGGGGAGTTGAATCGGTCAATCCTCAAATTCGCAACCCAACAGTTCATCTTGCAAACTAATAACTTTCTAAACCTCCTACACCGACACATGTTGATAGCAAAGGCGAAACTCTTGTGATGAATAAGAACAGCAATGTGTGGGATATCAGCATACACAGTTCTCCCAAGGACATGCTGTTTTGCAGCTGCAGAGCCATAAAGGGTTATCAAAGACATAGTGAAAAACAGCATGATACATTTAAAGCAACATTTTAAAGCAAGGTTCGAATCCTGACAACTGATTAATATACAACTATTGACTATTGATTAGTTATTCTACTATGGCTCAAATGTGACCACCTAGCATATCATCTTTCCTCTCAGTCCCTCCTTGGTCATATTTGACCATAACCAGCCATACCTGATACTCACCAACCGAGTGGACCCCTATTTGGTTCCTGTAGCAGCTACCCCTAGGCTCCCGCGCCTGCCAAACGGGATTTGCAAATGCCGTGGACAGCCATCAACATTCCCCAAATGATAAGTTCCCAACTGCCGGTGGTTCAGGTTAGCTTCTGTTGCCTTCTTGTCCTGCCTCCTGCCACACGTCTCCCGTTTAAGCTGTAGTATATAATTGTATGTTAAGTCCACACCATATTAAAATGCAATACTGTTTTATGGAAGCAGCCATTGTAATACTATCGTTTAGACAATTCTACGTAAGCAAGTAGCAAAAGTAACACTCAAGGCACAGGTGTAAGCACGAGCAGCGCAGGAGTCACATCTTGTGCTGGAAGGCAAAACAACATGCACTCTCTCCTGGGTTCATAATCTCTTTTAACAAAGAGGAATGGTTGTAGACCATGGCCTAGGTCCACATGTATGACGTCTAACTGGGGTCCCACCTGAAGCCCCTGGTCGTCCCCCTCCCCATTACTGGCCGAATCGTCCTCATCAAAGAGTTCGCTGTTTATTATTATAATGGCCTGGGTGAGGGGTGAAGCAGCGCAGAATTTCTTTAGACAAATGGTAATGAGACGTTTGATCAGAAATACTCCAAAAATGATTCCCACGACGATTAGGAGTGCTGCCCCTACCAGGCACAGTAACCAGTCTCCCCAGTCATGAAATATAGATCTCCACCCTGCGTAACCCTCCTTGCCTTCCACTCGATCGCTAGTGAGAGCTTCAAGCCTTATAGGTGAAAACACCTCAAAGTGAAATGTGTTCTTCTCCGGGAGGTTACTGTATTTTCGCAAGATTTCACAACTATACTCCAAAAGGGTTCCTTTCGGGGCCCATGGAACTCGGGTAATTTAGAGATGCGTGTTGACCCCATATGAATCCTATTTGTGCAAAGTGCCCCCACTGGGTTTTGTCTTGCGTTTTGTCCTGCCAAGCCACTTCTGTCCTTTCTGCATTTTCTGATGCTCCCCCAACAGGTTTTGTCATAGCATAAGACCATCTAATCGATTATATTTCCTCGTTTCATTCTACCAAATCGTAAGTTCCCTCGGCTTGGACGCAGGACAGTTCTATGAGCTGCTGTTGCTGGATGGTTGTCAGCCCTCTGGAAATGAGTGGTGCGGTCTCGCCAGGTTCCTTTGGGTAACTCTATTTTCTTTGGAGAGTTATTCCCCATTGTATGTTCTTCACTTGTCACTAGCCTAAAGCTTTAGTCTTGTCTCCTTTTATCACGGGATCAAAATCCCCCTTTCTTGCATACCACCTGATAGCTTTCTTTCCTCTCTTTAATGTGCAGGATCAAAGTCCCGCTCTACCCAATCGCCTTTAGCCTTCTCTCTTATGGACGGGCCTTTAACCCTCCCCTTTATGGTACAGGGTTCCAACCTGTTCCCTCGTTTCTACAGGACTCTAACCTGTTCTTATTAAATGTGGCCCCACACAATACCACAGAAAACAGGACTCGAACCTGCTTCTCCATATTTCACTTGGATATCCTTATCCTCTACCTTTCCCGGTCCCAACATACGGCCTGACAGCCCTCTTTGTGCCCTTCAAACAAACCGCATTCGAATTACCTCATATGTTTTACTGTTACAGTTCTTGATCGGAGCAGATCCTGGAGCTGCGTCCAGCGGCGCACTGCCCACCAAGTGTACAGTTTTCACCTAACTAGGGCTCCCTGTCTTAGGTGCCCTATACGTGCAATTTCCACGTACCTTTCAGCTGAACCCTTGCGATCACTGTACACCAAGTGGAGTCCCGCCGTCCACACCGCCAGCATCAGTCGAATCACATCCTCGTTGCCAAATGTGATGACTCTTCACCCGGCCAAGTGATGACAGAGTCGAATGAGGGTTCTCGAATGATACGATTTATTTCAGAAGATGGCACTACGCATGCGGAATGTGGCACAATGGCCCTTCAGTCAGGTGCCCCCGGACCACATTGAAATTATGCTTATGTATATATATATATATATATATATATATATATATATATATATATATATATATATATATATATATATATATATATATATATATATATATATATATATATATATATATATATATATATATATATATATATATATATATATATATATATATATATATATATATATATATATATATATATATATATATATATAGTCACACAAAGGCAGAACTGGGTGTGGACTAAAAGTGTGTGCTAAGGGATAAATAAATAAAGAAATAAATGTGGCAGTGGGCTTCTTTCCCCCCTCCCTCGGGGCCCAAGGGGGAGTTGAATCGGTCAATCCTCAGATTCGCCACCCAACAGTTCATCTTGCAAACTAATAACTTTCTAAACCTCCTACACCGACACATGTTGATAGCAAAGGCGAAACTCTTGTGATGAATAAGAACAGCAATGTGTGGGATATCAGCATACACAGTTCTCCCAAGGACATGCTGTTGTGCAGCTGCAGAGCCATAAAGGGTTATCAAAGACATAGTGAAAAACAGCATGATACATTTAAAGCAACATTTTAAAGCAAAGTTCGAATCCCGACAACTGATTAATATACAACTATTGACTATTGATTAGATATTCTGCTATGGCTCAAATGTGACCACCTAGCATATCATCATTCCTCTCAGGTTTCCATGGTGTCAAGCTCAGCAAGGGGCGACTGGCTTTGGAGGCCAGCTTTGAAATGTGGTTTCAACAAGAAAGATTGTGGCAGATAATAAGATCCAGGAGCTTGAGTAACTGAACAATAAATTAGATGATTGGGGGGTGGGGGTTCCCAGACAGTCCTTTTGGAGAGAGATAGTGAGTGTGATATTCGTCAGGATTGAAAGACATATTCCAAGTGTTTGACCGGTTAGTGATTTTGTTAAAGTCACAAAAGGAGGAAGAGGCTGCAACATGCCTGTCCGAAGGATCTGGGATGTCACGGCAGAGGGTGGAGTCATCCATAATGAGATAAAGGGGATTTTCCAGTGAGTCAGATGAATCATTAATGAAGATCAAGAATAGGATTTGACTCAGAACACTGCCTTGGGGTACTCCAGCCTTGACGGGGAGATAAAATGAAAGGATTCCTTTGAGATCCACATATTGGTTATGAGTGTAGAGGAAGTCAGGAAGCCATGTGTGGAGTTGTCGTTGGATGCAATCAGCAAAGATTTGGAGAGCACAACATGATGACAGACTCTCTCGAAAGCACAAGATGTCTCCAGAAAGACAGCCCGATCTCTTGTTTGACTTTGAGGGCTTCCCTCCAGTATTGAGTGAAAGTAAGCTGCTCGGTTTGTAGTTAAAGGGATCACTTTTTGCAACTTTTTATGTAATGCAGTGATGTTGGCTGATTTCCAAGCAGATGAAGATGACCAAGAGCAAATGTTGTTGTTAAAAAGGCTGAGGGAGGATGTGCAAGATCAGGAGAGTAGGTTTTTAGGACAAGTGAGCTGATGCTGTCTGGCCCAGTTGCAAAATCAGTCGAGGGTTGACAGAAGCTTCTCCACCTTCTCAGGTTCAAAAGATACAGAGTCCAGGAGCAGTTGGGTACAACTAGGAATACTGGGAAAAGAGAGACTGAGGGGTTGGGACACAAGATTTGGAACCAAACAAAGAACTGAAGCATTCAGCCTTCTCACAAGCTTAGTATGCTGTGATGTCATTTGAAGTTAGGGAATGGATACACCAGAGAAAGACTCAACAAGACCCCACCAGGGTTTATAGGAAGGATAGAAGTTGAAATTTCAATCTTGAGTTTTGACAGATGTTGTTTTTTGGTTCTCCTGAGAGTAAACACTTGTTGTGGATTTTTTGGAATGCACTGCAAATGCCTTCGGTCATATTTCCCTTCCAGGAAGAGAAGGCAAGTTGTTTCAGAGCAACTGCCTCACCACAGGATTCAGTATACTATGGGTGGGAAGAAGGGTAGGATATTTGCAGAGAAGATGGGATGAATCAGTGCATGAGAGAGAGAACAAGTGTTTGTGGAAGAATTCCCAGGCTGAGTTAACATCAGCAACAGTAGATATGGGAGACCAGTCCTGAAGAGAGATGGCTGCTTGCAGTCCTTGCTAATCTCCCTGAGTGAAAGGCCAGACTCGCCAGCATTGATGCAGCTCACTATGAATAGCCAGAGAGATGTTAAGTTTCACAAGCAGATGACCAAATTAACCAACCACTTGGAGCAGAGGAAGAGCAGGAGACATTTGTTGGAAATTTAGTTATTGTTACATTTGAGGGGGGGGGTATGCATTCAAAGGGTAATTAGGATGTTTAATTAGGTATGCCATGCTGTTCGAGTTTACCAGGATCTCGATGTAATAAGTAGTAATTCAGTGGTGATAAGTTGTCTAGTAAATGTTCATTTCTTCAAGGGGGAAATGATAAATGTCACGTAATTAGATAGGGACACGGGATAGGGTAAGTGTGTCTGCGTAAACCCCTTTTTGGTATTCTCTGGAGACTGGCCGTGACGTCACAGTACAGTGCAGCGGATGGCTCCGCCCCGTGATCACGATTGGCAGAAGGCGACGGCAGTGGGCCAATAAACGGCTTGATTGGAGGTGACGAGGGCAGAAGGATAAAAGGGTTCTGTTCGGGGTCGAAAAGGAAAAAGAAGAAGATTACAACCAGAACGCCCGTGTTTTTTTTTTGGTGTGGAACCTGTGGCGGCAGAGAGCGTCCTGGTTGCTGTGCTCTTGATCGTGCCTGGGAGCCTTGCCGAGCCTCGTGCCTCACTTTGGTTGGCTCTAGGGTTCTGCTGACTCGGAATACGGGGTCGGGCAGCGGGTGGACCTGCCTCCCTCTCCTGCTCGCGGCTTGGCGCGGGAGCTGGTTCCCTGGCGGCTGTGGGCAGACTTGGGCCAGGACCAGGAGGTCGACAGCACCGCGGTTTCTCCTTCCCCCCCCCCCTGGCGAGAGCAAGGCCGGCTCGTCCGGCGCCGATCCAGGGACAGTTGCGTCCACACCACGGTCCAGCCTGACCACCAGAGATAGCTACGTTTTGTGTGTGTGTGTGTGTGTGTGTGTGTGTGTGTGTGTGTGTGTGTGTGTGTGTGTGTGTGTGTGTGTGTGTGTGTGTGTGTGTGTGTCTGCTTTGCGCCTTAGAGGGATTGAGAACTGTATATTCATTGGAATTGTCTGTGTTTTTCCCCACGCCCGATCCCACACCATCCCGTCGAATCGCCCCGGATCCCTCTTCTTGCCGAGTCTTGTTATTTCTGCTTAGTAGTAAAAAGAATAAACATCATCAACTCAGTGAAAAGTGACTCGTGCCACCTTCCTCGTCCCGTTTGCGGTAGAGCGATTAGAACCGCCATGTTTGGGTTATAAACAAATAAATCGCCTCCATCGTTTCGGCTCATTCTACGTTGGCGGGACTGTTCAAGTCCCGTGGACGTCACATTATCATTAAGCCCAGAAGGAAGGATTTGCCATTGGGAGAAATCTGGGTTGCAATGTTCATAGAATGAGTCACTCCCATGGAGTCAGTCATATAAGACCTTTGCTGAAGTGTCATGGCTGGTGCAAGAAGTACCAACACCCAGCCAATTTGCATGGTGACAATTGAAATTGCCACATATGAGGAAGAGAGTTGGGATGAGTGGTTGAAAGTTTGTCATGTTGGCTGAGAGAGAGAGAGAGAGAGAGAGAGAGAGAGAGAGAGAGAGAGAGAGAGAGATAGGGGGAGAGAGAGATGGGAGAGAGAGAGAGAGAGAGAGAGAGAGAGAGAGAGAGAGAGAGAGAGAGAGAGAGAGAGAGAGAGAGAGAGAGAGAGAGAGAGAGAGAGAGAGAGAGAGAGAGAGAGAGAGAGAGAGAGAGAGAGAGACAGAGAGACAGAGACACACATCACTGTTTGGAGGATGATACAACACACAATAAGTTGGAGTGGAGGGGAAGTGACAGCTCGAGGTACTCCTTGAAGTTGGGAGGGGCAAGATCAGTCCAAGGGCAGTGAGAAATTGAGTTATTGATTGAAAGTGCAACTCTGTCACTGGAGTCTGGTTTAGGACAATCAAATCGGGGGAGACAATAATTGGAGAGAGACACTAAGGAGTCAGGGATGTTGTGTGGATGGAAGCATGATGTTAAACAGATGATGTCTGGTTTATCAGCAGCAGTCTGGATTAGGAGATTTGTCATGTTATAGCAGAGACCTCAGTTGTTTGAGGTCCACATAGTTAAATATAGGGAGAAGGAAGTGTTTTGAGGGTACAGGATGGGGAAAGGCTTTCCAGGGGAAAGGTGAGGCTTAGGTGTATGGGGTGAGGGGAAAGGTTTGAGTGTGAGGTGCAGGGAATGTTTGAGTGTGTGGGGTGAGAGGGAAGGTTTGAGTGTATGGATTGTGGGGAAAGGTTTTAGAGGGTGGGTTGAGGGGGAAGCATTTAGGGGGTGGGGTGAGGGGAGTCAATGAGGAGGTGGGGTGAGGAAGGATTCAGAAAGGGGGTACATGAAGCTTTGACATTGTGCGGTAGGGGTGGATGTTTATTCTGATTCCAAAATCCCAAATTTGGCAAACGGAGTTAAACATCATGGGATGGGAGAGAAGATTGCTTTTTGACATTGATAAGTGTGGCACTGTATGAGGGGGGGGGGGGGGGTTGTGGACAAAGCAGTGAGCTGATAAACGACTCCAAAAAATAATCCTTGTGAAAAAGAAGAACAGACATGTGATGAAAAGGAAAAGATGAGTGGAATTTACATTGCTAATAGAAAGTCCACACCACCTTTCAAATTTTTCACCTTTTGTTGCCTTCTAGTCTGGAATTAAATTGCATCAAATCGTACTTTTTCCACCTCTATTTACACATTGTAACCCACAACTTCCCAATGAAAAACAAATTCTACAAATTTCAGAAAATTAATTAAAAATACAAAACTAGTTGTATAAGTTTTCTTAATGAGTTGTTTAGATGTGTCCACCCCCCTTTATAAAGCCATTGTAAATTAGCTGAGGTGTAACCAATCACTTTAAAAACCACAAACCAAGTTAATTGGCCTCCACCTGTGTTACATTGTAGTGATCCTGATTATTTCAGAATAAAATCAGCTGTTCCTGCAGGTCCCCTCTGCTGGGTAGTGCATTTCACAGCAAAGACTCAACCATGAGCCCCAAGGAGCTTTCAAAAGACCTCCAGGATAGAGTTGTGGAAAAGCACAGATCAGGGAATAAAAACATTTCAAAGGCCTTGAATATCCCTTGGAGCACCGTCAAGACAATCACTAAGAAGTGGAAGGCGTATGGTACCACCAAGCGCTGCCGATCAGGCCTCCCCTCCAAAATGGATGACCAAGCAAGGAGGAGATTGATCAGCAAAGCCAACAAGAAGCCAATGGCAATTTTGAAAGAGCTACAGGCCTTTATGGCAAAGACTGGTCTATGTGTGCATGTGACAATAATATCCCAAGCACTCCACGAGTCTGGCCTGTATGGTGGGTGGTATTAAGGAAGCCATTCCTCTGAAAAGCTCACCTTGAGTCCCGTTTAAGGAATTAAAAAAAAAAAAAAATATATATATATATATATATATATATATATATATATATATATATATATATATATATACATATATATACTCCGGAGATTCTGAAGCCATGTGGCAAAAAGTTGTGGCAAAATGAAAAACATTACGTCTGGTGCAAACTCAACATAACATATCATCCAAAGAAGACCATTCCTGCTGTGAGGCATGGTGGTGGCAGCTTCATGTTGTAGGAATGTTTCTCATCAGCAGGGACTGGGGCACTTGGCAGGATCGAAAGTAAAATGGATGAAGCAAAATACAGAAAAATCCAAGGAAAACCTTCTGTCCTCTGCAAAAAAGATGAAATTGGGACAGAAGTTCACCTTTCAGCATGGCAATGACCCAAAGCACACAGCTAAAGCCGCACTGGAGTGGCTAAGGAACAAAGAGATAAATGTCCTTGAATGGCCCAGTCAGAGTGCTGACCTAAATCCAATCTAAAATCTGGGTCACGTCTTGAAGATTGCTGTCCATCAAAGCTCTCCATACAACTTGACTGAGCTTGAGCAGTTTTGTACAAAAGAATGGCCAGATATTGCCCAATCAAGGTGTGCAAATTTGGAAGAGACCTCTCCCAACAGACTCACAGCTCCAATTGCTGTCAACGCTGCTTCCACCAAGTATTAACTCAGGGGGGTGGACACTTATCGAACCAAAATATTCTAGTTTTGTAATTTTTAATTTTCTGAAATTTGTAGAATTTGTTTTTCACTTCCTACTTGTGGGTTATAATCTGTAAATAAAGGTGGGAAAAGTCTGATTTAATGCAACTTAATTCCAGGCTATCAGGCAACAAAAGGTGAAAATTTAGAATGGGGGTGTAGACTTTCTACATGCACTATATGAAGGAGATACAAAGGATAAAATGCATTTATAAAAATGTTTTGAATACTTTTAAAGGAAGTTGAAGCTTTAATATTTAATGTAGATTAAGTTTAGAGAAAAGAGGGGGGGAAGGATGTGGAACCAGAAGCAGAATGAAACTCAAATAGAAATGAGAAACTTTCTCGAGCGAAAAATAATGCTCGTTTGTTTTGATTTTTGGAAGCGAGGAGATCGGAAATAGGATAGTGTTGAGGAGATAGAAGCAAGATACCCAGGAATATACCCAGGACTGAAGCAATATAAACTTTTTATCCATTAACAATTGTCCAGTATCTTTGCCTGATTTACGATGTGCTGTCTGCCTTTGTAACTTCT
The DNA here is from genome assembly GCF_056783735.1 of Eptatretus burgeri. Taxonomy (NCBI): domain Eukaryota; kingdom Metazoa; phylum Chordata; class Myxini; order Myxiniformes; family Myxinidae; genus Eptatretus; species Eptatretus burgeri. The sequence goes on from NC_140961.1 coordinate 92,733,089, forward strand.
GATAAGCTGATAATGTTTCGAACAAACTTGATAGATTAAATGTTGCTTCCATGAATCTGTTTCATGTCTGGATTTTTGTCACAAAGGTCTGACGTAAATATGTGTTTAAAGCATATCGACATAATGATCATTATATATATATATATATATATATATATATATATATATATATATATATATATATACACATACAGTGGCCCCAATATAACGCGATCGTTGAGGCCCATAAAATGTCATCGCGAAATATTTGACCCGTTTTTTGCACGTTTACCTTCGAGAAAGTAAATTACCTCTGAATTCAAGAATTCCACAAATAAATTGTTGTTACAGTGGACACTAACACTTGAGAAATCCCGTGATGGCGTTCAACCCGGTGCATGAAGCTCATCTTTCACAGGAAAAGATTTTCTTTTTCTAACAGTTTGTTCCATTTTGATTAAAAAAAAAACAAAAGAAAACACGAAATTAACTCACAAAAAAACTTTTCAGTTCCAGAAAGAGCAAAAAAAAGGTCCAATGACTCATCGCGTTATATTGCGGTTTCACTATATATATATATATATATATATATATATATATATATATATATATATATATATATATATATATATATATATATATATATATATATATATATATATATATATATATATATATATATATATATATATATATATATATATATATGACTCAAGTGCTGTATTTCACTTTTAAATTCTCCTTTAGATGCACAAGACTGCCATTCTTGTCCAGTCTTATTCTGGCCCACAAAGCAAGGAGATGCTTGCTTTCCAATGCCTGAACAATTCTTGGCTTTCACTGACCCTCTGGCACTCACATTGTTGGTTTTCAATATATTTGGCATTTTCTTGAGTTTTGTAATAGGAATTTTGATTTTTCAATGCCAAGCCTTTGTTATGTTGCATAAAAACACAAATTTCCAGATCTCTTTGGTCATGCTGTTATCATCCTTGGGTTGCTTTGGTAGTATTTTCACTTTTACGGGACGACCAACTGATTTGGTGTGCAAGATACGTTACCCGATTGCTTTTACTTTCCTTGCACTCTCTGTTTCATGTGACCTAAGCATTATTATCAACATAATGGTCAGTTATTCAGGTAAGTGGTTATGCAATGTAAAAGAATCGTTTTAGAGCTTACAATTTGTGAGGAGATTACAGCATGATTTATTGTTATAAAAAAACCAATTCACATCATTTTTTTATTGAAAATCTTTTGCCTGAGTGAAGAGATGGGAGAAAGGCATGAACAATGAGTGAGGAAATGGATCACCAATTCGAAAAAACTACGTATTAAAAAAAAAAAATAGGAAGACATGAGAAACATAGGAAGTTAATGTGTATGTCTGCAAGTACTTTGGAAGATGCATTGAAAAAGGCAGCCAAGAGAAAGAACAGAAATTGTCATTATTTGAGTTGGCTTGCAAAGCCAGCCAGTGAAAAGGCATCCTCTGTCATGCTATTTATTTCCTTGGCAAATAGCGACTTCTAATAATGTACATAGGCTCCATCTGCAGCTATATTGAGTCTCACTCTCCCATTTGAAATGGCCCCTCTGCCTTCCACCTTTCATAACTCAATGGTGGGGAGTCCAAGGCACAGAAAATCTTTGGAATCTTCTGTGATGAATCTGAAACTCTGGACAGGTTACTCCTGCCTTACAGACAGGCTTGCGTTCTCTGTGTTCTACCATCTACTTTCTGATTTTACACCCTTTTCCCTTTCTGTTCAGACCAATTGCCAACGACCCTCTTCCCTCCTCGGTTTCTCTGGGGCATACACCTTCAGTCAGAAACCCACTTTTGGAAACTCCCAAAATCCATACTAAATGCTCACCTTCACTCATTTTTTTTCTGCTGATGAAAGCAACTTTCTTTGTCTTTACAATTTCATTCTATCCTCCAGAAGTTTGAGATGGCTGCTCACTCCATCCTTGCTCATAATAATTGATCCACTTATTAACTCTCCCGTTTCACTCCTTCCTTTCTCAGTTATTGTTGATCCAGTTTATTCTTCCACCCCTCTCTCCCTCTGCCCAGATGCTCTCACTTTTCTTCGAGCCATTTTTTTTTACCAATTGTCCAATTTTATCCTCCAAATTTTCCAATTGTCCAATTCCCACTGTTGTTGTGTTTCCACCACTTTCCATTGTAATCTAGCAGTTCTGTTTTACTATGTGTTCTTATTCCATGAGCTTGGACTTTGGAAAAATAAGAACGAAAAATAATATTTGATAATGGTATGGGAGATCAAGGGGAAGGATTGAGGATGACCCAAGATGGTTATGTTCTGCCAATCTCAAGCCTGAGACTGCAGAGTTCAAAATAACAGATTGAGGAAAGAGGGTTTTCCGCAAGCCAGAAAGGAAAATAATACAGGAGTGGTGGTGAGTAGTGAGGCTGGATTTTGGGATTTGTTCAAGGAGGGTGTTATTGGAAGAAGACATTTAATCCAGCAGGGTGAGGTAGGGAGGGATGAAAGAGTAGATGGGGTAAGAAGAGACAAGAGTAAGTGGAAAAGCAAAAGGTTACCAACCTTTCTGCATTAGCAGGTCAGCAGGATCTTAAATCCCACTTGTTTGTCTGAAATGACAAAGCCATTGAGAGCTTTGTAATCTGCAGGGACATCTAAAGCAGGTGAGACATATAAAGCAGTGAAACCGGTCAAAGAGAGGAAAGTATTACACCACTGAACTCCAGACTAAAGTCGTGTAGACTCTGAAAGGTAACAGTAGGGTGAATATACTGATTCTGGCTCACTTTTCCCCATGTAAGTGAATGGGGGATTTTCAGCGATTCATTTTTTTTTCCATATAAAGTAAACCCCCTTTTTATCCCAATGTATATTTATTTGTCTCCCCTTTTAACCTAGGGGCACTCTATTCAAATATCCAATGCAACAAGATAAAGATTTGTTCAAGTAGCAAAGTAGTAATGTGATTTGTTAAAGGTGATTCTGAAGAAATATCTGAAACGTGTAAGCCTTGGGACACTCTTTTTCAAATAATCAATGCATATTGTTTAGCTCACCCATTGAACCTATAAAGATTTGTTCATTCTCAAATTCCTTCAATAGTTTCATTTTCTTTGCACAATAATCCCCATCTAAAATATTTAAAAATAAAACATTTGAATCTTTATATTTTTCAAGATACCCCTTTTGTGTCATGATGAAATGATATACTTCTCTTAATGATCTCATCTGACCACCCCCTGAGTTGCATATCATTTTGAGATTGTAATAAATTATTTTTCCATTGTTCAATTGATAACCATCAAAGTTTTCAGTCCATTCAAGGATATTTATTATTTTCTTTACATCCTCTAACTTATTGGTTTTTAAGTTGATTCGCTGATTTGTTTTATTTACCTTTGTTTTAGTTATTTTTTCAATAAGACTTATTTGATATTTTTCACATTCATTATGTTTTCCATTTATATACCAAGACTGAGATTTTCTCCACTCTTGGGTTTGATTAAACTTCGTTCGACCATTTATATATTGTGAAAAATGCGGCGGTAGCTCTTAAAAACCCGAACCCATCTTCCCGTCGTTAAAACACAATCTATTTTATACAATCTATCATACAATATCCATATGGAACACAATCTATTCCATTATCTAAAATAAATCTCTTTTCATCAAAGGCTCCTAATGCCTTTTATTTACTTCTTCACTATATATATGTTATGTTTATAACTTCTTATTGTATTCATTTTCCTATATTCTTCTTTCTTATTCATCAAACAATTATAATGATTTCTTAAAGTTATTGATTTCTTAATTACACATTTCTTTATTCCCTTTAACCTCTTATCAATCTGATCACCATACTTATAAGCATATGCCTTTGCTCTCAATCCAATAAACTCACTCATTACTTTTCCACCCAACTCATCCTGAAACTTACCAATTACCTTTTCATTCTTTTTTGAAAATAACTCGCTCTTCTTACTAAAATTACTTGTATCATATACTCCAATATTTTTCTTCATATCTGTATAAACATCATCAGTTTTTATATCTAGAATAAAACTATCAGTGTCCATATACAACAATGAAACATTTTCACCATACTCTTTCTTCAAGTCATTATACAAATAATCATACATCAATATCTTTGATAAATCAAGAACTGCTATTCCAATATAAATTGGTTTATCCATGACAATACTTTCCTTTTTCATATGAATAGCAGAAAAGTTCTCTGCAAAAAACCTCTTCTCTCTCAAAACTTGGTTTATTTATCAATCTAGAAGCTTCTTTCAAAGATGTTGCGAATCTAATGTTTTGTCTGTTTCTAACATTTTCCATAGTCTTTCCAAATACAGCATTATTCATTAATTTCTAAAAGTCCCCTTCAAATTTTACTTTTGTATTTGTTCTCATATCTGTATTGAATTTAATATACTTTTCCATCCAAGGACTTTGTTTAAATTTTAAAACTCTATGAATTTTAGCAACTCTCAACCCAGCAGATAAATATTGTCTCAAGTTCCTTTGATGCAAAACATCTTCTTCTTCTTCTTCTTTCGGCTGCTCCCGTTAGGGGTCGCCACAGCGGATCATCCGTATGATCTGCATAGTGATTTGGCACATGTTTTACGCCGGATGCCCTTCCTGACGCAACCCTGGTCGCCTCTTACGACACAGGGATATGGTACACCTATTTTAACCGGGGTATACACCGGCCCAGTACACTGGTACTCATTTCGCCGACCTCGGAAGGATGACAGGCTGAGTCAACCCCCTGGTGTATTAATTCAGTGGCCTAACGGGGCTTGAACTCAGGACCTTTTGGATCCCAAGCCACTGCCCTAACCACTGCGCCAACACCAGGCGTTCCTTTGATGCAAAACATATCCCTCTTTATCATTGAATGTTGTTAATAACTTTTCTGTTGATTTACCTTTAATATTAAAACTTTTTATGATAATCACTTAACCATTCTTTCTTTGGGGTTTCTTTCTCACATGCAAAAGGAAGGTCTTTATGCTTATTATGAAGATCACTCGGGTACCTCAAATCAACTTCAAAGTAATAACCTTCTTCTTCCTCATTCAATTCCTCTTGAGAAGAAATAACAATATTCATCAAAGCATTTTCATAATCCTTTTCTTCCACCCACTCTAATTTAGCAGAAGGCAGAGATTGAGACATTGCCCATCCATACAAATTATTTGCATCAAAATACATCAAATAATTACTATCTTTTTCACTCTCATAATTTGGAAGTTATTTATTATTTGCTTTAGCATATCTTTTTGAACATACTTGTGATATTCCACCTCTCTTGGACTTCTCAATCATCAAAAGCATATCAACATCACTGATTAAATCAATATCTTGTTTTGTCATTTTCAACATTGCACTCCAAGCTAAACCAGGAGCTGTGAAATAGTGGGCAGGATCTAATCCATAACAATTTTTATTATGACAGAGTGATCTAAAAGCTTCAAACACATCAGCTAAAAATAAAACATGTTTTTAGATACAAATCATGATATTCTCCAAGGTTCTTTATCTTAAATATTTTCCAAATTTCTTGTGCATGTTTATATTCCTTATCACTTATCTCTTCTTCATAAAGGTTATCATAGAAACTTTCTTTTGAAAGAAGTTGTGTTTCTTTAATTCTCATAAATGAATCCATATAATCATAAGGATAAATTCCCTTACTTGTAATAATTTTCTCTTTACTTTGAATTTCATTCCTTCTTTGAATTTCCTCTCTTGTTCGAATTCCGTCTTTAATCAGAATTTCATCCATAATCAGAATTTCCTCTTTAGTTAGAATTTCATTCATTGTTCAAATTTTCTTTATAATTACAATTTCATCTTCAGTTAGGATTTCTTCATTAATTTCCTCATGAATTAGAATTTCCTCTTTACTTTGAATTCTCTCTTGAATCAGAATTTCCTCTTTAGTTAGAATTTCCACTTTTGGAAAGAATGAATTAAGATTTGGAAAAGAACCCGTGGAGCTTAGATTTGATGCTCAGTTGGCTTGTGGTATTCCCATAAACTTGTAAGAATCTAGAAACCGAATACGAGTTAAAAGTTTCGTGAACATCATTTTTTAAATGAAATATACTTTTGATTTGTGTTTGTTATGGCAGAAATATTCCCTGGTGTTTTTGAAAGTTCACTTATAAATAGATGTGTATCATAGTTGGTGCTGTTGTGAAGAAAGACTGGAATAAAAGAAGGTAATTTATAATTAAGATTACAACAGGAATGAGCGGGACCTCTATATTTACCAGTAAGATGACAATGATCCCTAACTTTAGACTCCTCAATTTCCTCCTCACAAATATGACAGATATTGTTCTTTCTAAATTCTAATTTTTCTTCTTCGGTTTATTCCATCGGTTCATTTGTTTCTGTCATTAATTTAGTTAGTCTTATACAATCCTTTTCTAATCGTTTTACAAACTTTTGTGAAGCTTTTTTTCCACTACAATGTTCAAGTTTATTATACTTTTCTCCAACAGATGATTTGATATAATAACAGAAACCACAAGGAATATGTTTTTGAAATTTATTTGTATGTGATTCTTTTGGATTAGGAGAAGCAGTATTTATCTTTTTTAGGATACATTCAAAATCAGCATATATCACAAATGGGTGCATGATAGATTTATTATGATCTTCAAAAGAAATCTTTTCACCAGGTTTAGGCATTGTAATTACAGCTGATTTATGATTACTACAATATTTTGAATGTTGTTCTAATCGTTCTTTTGTATGAAATGAATTAAGACATCGCTTGCAAGGATATATTTTGTTTGCTGTTCTGAATACCTGAGAAGAGATTAATCTTGTTAAATTATTGAGGTATTTGTAATTTGAATTCTTTCCAACACTAAAATATAAAAGATCAATGTGTGTTTCTTCATTTTTATCATTGTTTGAAATTTTTAATATTTGACCTTTGTTTGTATCCATTAATCCATATACATTAACAGAAAGATTCTTCTTTTTCTCAAATTTAGGAATTTCAGTAAGTGGCATTGGGAATTTAAAATCATTGATGTCCAAGTTATTCTCATATTTCATATATTGTTTTACTCTTTCTGAATTACATTTTGGTGGATGTTAGTGAGCAAGAACAGACCAGAGAAACATTTATTATCATTGTTCTTAATATTAACAACTGCCTTCTTTAGTTTTATTTCTTTTGGTAATTCAATATAAGAAGAAGCTTTTAGAGGGTTTGATTTTAGAATGTGTATATCTAAAAAGATGATTTTTTAAATATGAAATCCACTTCCTACCACTGCATTATCAAAATCCTCCTCTTCTCTTGATAGTTGTTCAGAAACCCCACTATTCAAAAAATCTTGAAATGAAGTTATAAAATGAAGATCTGTTCTCATATAAGGAGTTTGTTCTTCATCTTGTCTTTTCATATTCATTTTCACTCCCATATAAAACTTTAAAGTTTTCATTTCTTTTCATGTCTTTTTAATAACTTTTTCAACATCAGGTTTCACTATTTCAATTGACTCAGCTATTGATGATGGACCGGGTTCTCCAAATTGAAAAATCCTGATTTTTATATGCCCTTTAAATGCCCCATCAGTGTTTTCAATATAATAGTCTCCCTTTACTTTAAACTCATTTTTCTTGTGTTTTTGTGATTGAATATGTCTATTATAACTACTCTTCAAAACATCCTTTGAGCAGATATCACAATGTTTTCTTTCAAACTCAAGAGGAGATATTTGATGAAATAGATTAAATGTGTGTTTGTTGGTTCGGAGGTGTTTTCTATAATGTTTATATTCGTGATTACAAACATCGCAGTACGTTGAATTCACCATATTTAGATAATAAAACTTTGCTTGAACTAAAATTTTGTTGATGAAAATTTCATGTAATTTATCAGTGAATCTGTGCTTAAAACCATTTTATCCTCCAACTTTTTTTCACTTAATAAATACAATGTTTCAAGACACAAAAGACAAGTTTCAATCAATCTCTTCATTTGCAAAAGATACTGAGAAATATGTCAAGGATGTAAAATTGATCAAAGATAAATATAACAACTATTGGATAAAAACAATTATGGTGGATAAGATGAGTTCTTCAATTTCCTTCAGTGGAAGGGCTTTTAGTATACCTGGAAGAACATCAATTAAAGTATCTCGAACAAAAGTTTCTCCTCTCCTTCTGGTAATATATTTAAAACTATAAAAAGCAATGAAACAAGAAAAAGTATAAAAAAACAAAAACCTTATAGATGAAGCTTTAGAAAGAAAAGATAAGACCATCTGTAATATGCAAGGAGAAATTTGTATTTTTTTCAACAACCCTAAAGATGTAAATCCTAATGAAATAAAGGATGTTAATATGTCAGGAGAAATGACATTTCGTTCAATTGTAGTTAAGGATCATTTTAAAATTACCTTTAATTTTAAAAATGTTGCAGTTGAATCTGTTAATGAAAAAAGTATATAGATATCGATGGTAATGTTTTTTACTACTAATTAAATATGAGTCAATATTCAACCGAAGATTTTGAAGATTATGAGAGTGATTATGATACCGAGAGTTTGCATTCAAACGACAGTTATGATACCGAGAGTTTGTGTTCAAATGATAGTTATGAAAGTATAGATGATTCTGAAAGTAGCGAAGATGATATCGAAGATGAATTTCAGTTTAAGTAAAATTTTACTTTATTAATATGAATAGTTTACTCGATTTTGAGCCTCTTGAATTCCCTGATTCTCCATATGACAAATTTGAGAATTGTCCTCCGTGTCAAAGACAGGGATTAAACACAGAGTCGAAAGCCTATAAACAATGTATATTCTGTGATTATCTTCTAATTAATGATAATAAAAAAATATTAAAAGGAAAATAATTCTTATACATTTACACCAAAAATGAATTACTTTACAAGATTGATAAGATAAATGAATGTAAAGTATGAGGGTGATAACACACCTTTCCTTACAAGGGAAGAAACTGAACGTATTAGAGAAATGTTCAAAGGATTGTTGTTATATATTATTCATGGATGTGATTTTCAGGAAATATCAACACAAGATATTGCAGAAATAAAATAATGGATTATCTTGAAATTAAACCTGAACTTAGGATAAATTATAGAATTTCCAAAAAAGCCAATAATAAATTAAATAACCTGTTTTCCAAATATATAAATGAATGACTTTTTACCCATTTGGGAAAATAAGCTAAAATTTCACAACCATAAAAATCTCCCAAATTCATAAAGATGCCTCATAGTTGGTTCAAGCGGATGTGGAAAACCTGCTTACTTTTGAAGATGCTCCTGACTCCCAACTTTTTAGATTATTGTAATTTAATAATTTTCACAAAGTCGAGTTTTCATCCAGAGTATCAACTACTCTCACAATGTTTTAATGCTGGTCTTCAAAAAGAAGATATAATCGGTTTTTTTGAACTTCAAAAAACCGAAATGATTATAACATTGATGATATAATTCAACTATTTTGTGATACACAGAGATGTAAAAATAAATCAAAACCGATAACTTGTATTCTTTGTGATAATACGGATGATATTCCGTCTCCCCAAGATTTGGATAAATCTAAAAAGAACCTCGTTATCTTTGATGATTGTGTTCATGAGAGAAACCAAACGGTAATGGACAGCTACAACACAAGAGGGAGACATTCTTTTTGTAATTGTATTTATCTTAGTCAATCATACTTTCAACTTCCTCATCGTTCCATCAGAAACAATGCTAATACTTTTATTTTATTCAAGTTAATTTCAATAGATATAAACAATTTTTGGAGAGACAATTGTTCTATATTATGTAGTAAAAAAGAATTTGGGGATTACATGAAACACACGACTGAAAAATATAATTATATTGTTGTGAAACAAGATGAGATATTAAATGATATTTTCCAAAAAATAAATGGATGCGAAAGAAAGAGCAAGAAGATTTTGGGAACATCAAGAGTTGGTTTCAAAAGTTGTAAAACAACAGGAAGACATAAAGAAGAAACGCAGACAAAAACTAAAGGGTGAAGAAGCATTTGAAAGAAAACAAGAGAAATTTTTTAAACCACTTTTAAAACTTCCCCAGAAAGAATTATAGATGTTTCCACATTTCCCACAATAAAATATACTCCGAGAAAGCTCCAAATGTTACAAGATTTCAGTCAAATGAGGGAGGAAGAATTAAAGCATATCGGAGAATTAGAATAAGATGATGAAGGATTATTTCAACAACTGGAAGAGATGAATCGACCCCCTGATTATATTGTGAATGCTCTTCAAAACAATGAATATTCAGCGGATTCAAAAACCAAAACAGGACTCATTCCAACAGAACAGCCAGCAATATTTCATCTTGTTCAAGAAAAGGTATTGATATATATTTAGTGATGAATTAAGGTTCTTGAGTTCTGCTCAACCTCCTGTCAAACTAACTCTGAGATTATTGTTTCTTCTCACAAAAGATGGAAGACAAGGTTCAACTGTGAGGGATGAATCAAAGTATATTGATAAACCATTGGATACGAAAAATAATGACGATAAAGTATATATTGATCTGCTGAACTCTATTGATTATAGGGTTATTCTTTCTGGTAAAGTAGGAAGAATGAGAAGGAGAAACACATTATTCAGGCTTTAAGTATCCTTGGTTCAGGTGTTAGTTTTCTTCCAAATGAACCATCACAATTAGTTAATAGACTGTTATTGGTGTTCGGCAGTAAGAAGGCTGGAAATAACAATTGTTTTAATGAAGCATCAGCCATTGTAGACCAGTTGAGGAACAAGAAAATAAACCAATGTCACCCGCAGGGTGACCCGTATCTTGCCAAAAGGTGACCACGTGTGACTTCTTTAAGTTCACACTGAGGTGAACAGAGCTGCTATCCACCGGGAGCGACTCCTTCAGGAATATCTGCCTCCGAGAGATTCCGATGAGAATCGTTCTCCAGAGTAACCATGAAAAAATATGCTTTTGCCTCATAATGTCACCAAATGACGTCATACTGTCTCAAGCTTGACATATCTAGAAAGCACTCATCGAGGTGTTCAATTTGAGGTACTACATGATATGGTTCCTAAAACTTGAAAATTTGACCTTGGGGCAAATATGTTTGACCTGAGGTGCTAACCATGAAGGTCAAGGCCAATCGCCACCAAAAATCATTAGCTGAGCGCCAGACCATGAACTATATTCCCATGAAGTTTGAAGACGATCCGATCAAAATTACTCAAAAAATAAGGGTTTCGTCGACTCCCCTGATTTGCAACAAAGTGACCTTGACCTTTGACCTTGACCTTCAAAATTTTGTGCACTGAAAGGGACCTCTATAGGCCTCTGATATGCGAAGTTACAAAAATTTCCAATGATAACTGTACTCTGCAGAATTTTTTATACGCGATTACAGACAAACAAACAAACAAAAAAAACTTACAAGCTGACTAACATATCTTGCAAAAACTTCGTTTTGGCAAGATAAAAATGAACAAATTTCAATATAAGGACATTTTATCTCATATTAAATAAGATGAGAAGCACAATCCTTTGTTTCAATTTCCCAACAAGCGACCACACATTTTCATTCCCATACCCACTACAACTTGACACAACAAAAGAATATGAGGCATCTTTATTGTCCATGGAAACTTATAATACCTTATTTAATATAACCGAGGAAAATAACAAGTTCAGTTATAATCCGGGAAGTGGATACAAAACGACAAGTCTCACCCGGAACAAATGAGATTTCTCAAATATCTTCCGAAATTGCTCGTCTTATGAAAGAACAGGGTGATGAACCAAAAATATTGTTATAGACATTCAAACACATACTTCAAAATCAACGATTAAACTTAAAAATAACGACAAGGTTGATTTCACAATTGATAATTGATTTAGAGAGTTATTGGGTTTCTCCTCAAAAAAGATTGAAACTAATGGGACGTTTTACAGTAATAATGTCATTCAAATATCCTCAGGAATAAATTCGGTGTTAATTCACTGTGATTTGATTGATGGTGCTTATAATGATGGAATAGAAACAAATACAATATTTTCATTCAGCGCATACTCAATCCCAATTGGTTTTCAATTCAATATGGAACCCAAAAATTTGGTTTATCTCCCTGTGTCAGGAAAAACCATACACAGAGTAAATTTTAGGATAACCGACTAAGATAATCGTATGATTTCTTTTATTGGAGAAGTTATATCCATCAGAATTCACCTACGTGAACTTTTCCAATAAATAAATACGATGGTTATTGTGAGGGAACACGAGTTGGGAAAATATAAAATAATTACAGGGGATGGGATGTTCCTTTCCCCATACTACAAGGGCGAAGGTATGTATCTTGGTGGAGGATACTATAAACCTACAAGACAAAGGGGTATCGGACATCAATTTAGAGGAGATGGGATAATTGATACTCTAATGGGTATCGGTTCAACTATTCTTAAACATAAAGACCTAATTGGTTCAACGGCTTCTGCTGTGGGAAATGTAGCAGGTGCTATAAGGAGTATATAAGATGCTCAAAAGGAATCTCATAAATTACAAGCAATAAAATAAATTAAGAAAGGCAAAACTCAGATGTCTCCCCAAGAATGACAGAAAATAATTTGAATGCTTGGATCAGGGTTTCAAAAGTTTTAACATCTTTTTTCCTAAATAAATACAAGTATGGAAGCAATTGATGGTATCTATGATTTGGATGATAAATTTTTTTCAAAATTTGTAAGGTCTCTGTGGTAGGTTTCATATTTTAAACCACCAAGGATAACTCATTTACCAATTTTTTTTCAAAATTTGTGAGTCTCCAAGGTAAAACTTGTATTCTGGCTCATCAAGGTATAACTTGTTCAGTGGGTATTGTCTTGATAACTCGCAATGAGTACTATTGCTGTAAAACTCTTTTTCATGATTTTGCTGGTCTCCAAGGTATAACTCCTTGGTTGGGCCATCAAGGTCGAGCTCGTTCTGTGGGTCTTGGTCGCTCATAAGGTCTTCAACCAAGCTAACAATTTCGCCCCGAGTTGTAGAAAAAGCAGTATTTTCATATTGTATTTCAGCTACAATTTCCTGTGAGAGAAAATAATAATGTATTAATTAAGTTATTTAATTATTGAATGAGTCGATGCTTATAAGGAACTGAAAATAGGAAAATAAAAATCTTACCTCAACAGATAAGAGGTTTGAATCCAGTTCATCAACTTGAAGGTTTAGTTCCATACAAATAGTCGATCTGCAAGCAAGCTCATCCCACTCAAGGACAGTACAGCACTCCATTGTCAAAATTTATTTTTAATGGAGTCTGAGTTGAACCTTTTATAGAGAAAGACTGGTGGGGGTGGTTTCCTTTGGAAATTCCCTGGGCAAGCCCAGGCAAGCCTTTGGAAATTTTTCAAAACCATAACATTGTAGAATTTTCTCGTGATTTCTTTGAGTCAAAGATGAACTGGAAATGATGTAAGAGCAGGCGGGGCTTCGTAAAAGTGGGCGGGGCTTAGTAAAAGTGGGCGTGGCTTATTAAATATGTTGTGGAAGTGGGCGGGGCTTATGAAAAGTGGGAGTGGCTTATGCAAAAAATAATCTGAGGCTCAGGAGGTGGTCAGATGAGATCATTAAGAGAAGTATATAATTTCATAATGACACAAAAGGGGTATCTTGAAAAATATAAAGATTCAAATGTTTTATTTTAAAATATTTTAGATGGGGATTATTGTGCAAAGAAAATGAAACTATTGAAGGAATTTGAGAATGAACAAATTTTATAGGTTCAATGAGTGAGCTAAACAATATGCATTGGTTATTTGAAAAAGAGTGTCCCTCGGCTTACATGTTTCAGATATTTCTTCAGAATCACCTTTAACAAATCACATTACAACTTTACTACTTGAACAAATCTTTATCTTGTTGCATTGGTTATTTGAATAGAGTGCCCCTTGGTTAAAATGGGAGACAAATAAATATACCTTGGGATAAAAAAGGGGTTTACTTTAGAGGGAAAAAATATGAATCGCTGAAAATCCCCCATTCACTTACATGGAGAAAAGTGAGCCAGAATCAGTATATTAACCCTACTGGTAACGGTTGACAAAGGTGGTGAGAAGCTCTATCATTAGGTACTGTCTTTCAGTTGTGGTAAGTGAAATTGTCCCATACTGTTGCTCAGAGTAGATGGTAAAATGAACCTATCTGTATGTTTCCATGGTGATCTACTAGGAGGGAGTAACCCCAAAATGCAGCTTTACTGCCCAGCCCCCCTCATTTGTTCTTTTCTCCCATTTGAGAACCACATTCAGCCTTCCTGAGGTTGCTCAATACCATAATTGCCTCCTTGCTGTCTGTTTAATGTTAAACCACCATCGCATGCCATTTCCCATTCCTGCATGTTCCTAAATTATTCTCCAGCTGCGTTGCCACATGCTTTTCTATCAATCTTAATGCTGGCTTCCCCAACCCTCAGCTTTTGTTTTTGCATGCACAGTCGAGGCTCGTTGTGCAATGAACAGATAAAGACGCAACAGACAAAAATGGGATGCAAAAAAATGGGACGCCTGGAGTGGAAAAGTTGGATACAGAAGGAAACCCCATGGAAGGCCTTGAAAATACGAAATGTATAGCAAAAAACAACGAACTAATTAACATGAAATATTGGACGGGATGAAACAGCAACACATTGACGAATGATACACACAAAACACGACAAATCCGGTTTGGAAAACTCTGCTTTGGTGAGGTGGAACCGAGCAGCTCAAATTTCACCATGCACGTTCGAAGTGCCTAAATTGGAACTTACAGGTTGTTGCATGCACTCTTCTTTCCTCATTCCTTCACTTATGTTTATCTGATGCATTACTATATCACTGTCAGAAAGTTCACTTTTTATCTTCTGTCTTCTCACTCTTGTTCTTTGATTTTATGCACCAAAAATAAAAACTCAGCCAGAAGGAGGATTCCAAGTGTATGGATGGATTTGGAGCCTGGCTTTGAAATGTCGACTGCCCAGGAAAAGTCACAGTTGGGTCTTGAGGCCGTTAAGCTTGAGAAGATGTTTGTTTTGTTTTTTTGAAATAGTGTGAAGCAAAGCGGCAGTGAAATATGCAAAGAAAAGCAGTTTAATATCATCGTCACTGGACAAAAATGTGGTTTTGCAACAAGGCCGGTTAAAATGGAGGAAATGGGAGATAAATTTGGCAGAAGGGAAAATGCAAGTGAGGAGAAGACAGAGTTGAGGAAGTAAAGGGAAAAGGAGAAAGAGTGGAAGGAAATTTGGAAAATTTCTCTTTTTCCGGGGGAGAAGGAGGAAGTTGGATGGTGAAGAAATTTTAAGTAATTATTTATTTTATTATGACGGAGATAGGTGTACGTGGATGAGGGAAAAGAGTAAAAGGGGAGTTGAAAGGGGTAATGGCTGAATCCTACAAACATGTAATTATACAGTCAACATCCCATGCACCTAAATTTCAAACATAAGCATAAAATGAAAGCACAAGAATGGACACAGGAATGGGCACATGTAATCAATAACAACGCTGCGATAAATTGATCACAGTTGAGAGGAAAATACAGAATGGGATCTTTATCACGTATTCTTTCAGAGAAAAAGGAATCATGTCATGCTTGGGGGAAGCCGGAACCGTAACTTTGAAGATTATTCAGTGCTATCTTACATTTTAACATCCACTGTTATTTTTGTGATATTGTATTGTGAAAAGACATGGTAAAGACTCGAGCTATTTTGTTCTGAAATACTTCAGGGCCACTCATTGAGAAACAATTGCAAAGTACATTAAACCCATTAAAAGGCTGGATCGTAATTTGCTTCAACATTGCTGTGCCACTAATGTATAGCATTATTTGGGTTGTTGTGGGTGATCAACGAGTCATTTTTGAAACAAGTGTTCAACCAGGCTCTATCATCTTGGAATGCCGGGGAGTAACAAATGCCTGGATATTTGTTGCATTTGTCTATCTGCTGATTCTCATCCTTGTTTGTCTCTTCCTTGCCCTCAAAGCTGCCAAACTGTCTTCAGGTTACATTGATATCAAATACATAACTTATAGCGTTATTGCCTGTCTCCTAGTCATCTTAGCATTTCTACCAGCTTATAACAGTACAAGAGGCAAGTTTACTATCATTGCAGAGATATTTGCAGTCTCTGCCATAACATACAGCCATCTGGGCTGCATTTTTTTGCCAAAATGTTTTGCTATATTTTACAAAACATAACGTGCTGTTTATTATTGTGTGCACAATATAAAAATAAAAAATTTCCATTAAAATAGATGTTCAGCATTGAAGGCATCTGTTCTCAAAATTGGTGACAATATATGTGGTTTCTCAGATAGTTAAGCATAATAAGGCTTTTTCCTGAATATGAAAACTAAATAAATGGTTTCTTTGATGCACATCACCGTGTGTTGTTTTTTTAATGTAAAAAGTGAATAAACATAAAGTTTCTCCAACGAAAGCAGGTATATAATATACTCGTGAGGAATGGTGCAGACTGTAAGCAGATACTGGGTACATTCTTCGTGCAGACACTAAAATATATAAGCTTTGTATTCTTGAGTAAGTGGAATTTGAAAGAGCTTTATATTTTTGCTGAAGTGGATTGTGCTTGAATTCTGTAAGTACCTAAATAAATCAAGTAAATGTAGAATGGGTGATCAGAAGGAGTTATTTATTTAACAGTTTAAGGCTATTGTCATTTTCATATAAATATGTCAAAATTATAAAACAGAACTTGTTCACATTGCTCTGGGTTGAGAAGAAATGATGAGGCTGGATTTACGATACTAAATCAAAAGACAATCGCGAAGAGCTCTGGATCTTATAAACCAAATCCCCCCAAAAATGGTAATTGTCAAATTGTCACTCTTGCTGCATTGCATCAGGAAGATGCAGTAATTCCTTAGTATGGATGACATGGACACACAATCAGGTTAAAACACTACAAATCCTCAAAAATGTGCCAAGATACAAACTTTCAACCTAAAATGTACAGACCAGTCATCTGATGAGGATTTCACATCAAATATCATATTTGAAACTTTTGGACAGCATCACTTAGCTGTAAAACTGACATCAAATAACATACATGAAACTTTTAGATAGCATCACTTAGCTGTAAAACTGACGCACCCAAAATATCCCATTTGTAATTCTTCTGATTTTTTTTCCTCTACTACTACTTCTTTTCAGACAGCGCAACTCGAAATTGGTTTTAGCTCAGGACTTTGTTTAAACATGAATCTACTGACTTTTCATAATGTGAAAAATTCCACGAAATGTAGGGAAAACTGCTAAACTTTGCATTGAAATACGAAGGGAAACGAGGTGTGTATCATGCTCTACTGTATAACGTTTTGGCCAAATCTCTGAATGGTGAAGAATCACTTATAAGTTTAAAAATTATCGTATTCCGATCGTCACCAAAATCAAATCAATTCATCCTCGACACCACCCAACCTGTCCACCAAGTTTCATCTGAATCCATACCTCACTTATTTTGAGATATCGTGCTAAAATTCGGATTCACCCTATCTCTCAATGGTGAAAATCACTTAAATTCTGGTAGACGGATCTGGATCCGGATCTTCACCAAAATCTAATCAGTTCATCCTCATCACACACCCAAGACAGCAAAGGAGATGCTCAGGCAAGAAGACCTGTTCTTTGCTCGAATGATCTACTGCTCAACTCCAATCGCTTCTGAGTAAGCACAGTTGAGCTCGTGTATGGTCTGAAACTATGGACAACACTCTTGACCATACCATTTTTGCTCATGCCTTGTGCTTTCAACCATAACGCAGTGCGGGAGCATGACAGTGCTGCAAAGCATCAACAAAAAAGTACTTAGATCACAGAGCACACCCTCTAACTGAGCTGCACCTTGACAATCTTTTCCTTATTAAAGGTGATTGAGATAAGGGTTTGAAGCAGCCGGCTGACGTGGTTCAGTAATGTGCCGCCCTGTCATACATTGTGGAGACTGAGGGAGGAGGGGAGTTGATGCGTAAATGCAAACACCTCAGACTACATCCAACCGCAGGCGGCGAGCAGCATCTTGAGCAAATCGACAGTCAGCAGGCCTAGTCAATGAGAAAGGAGGAGATTGGGACCATATTCTGTGTAGAGCATTGGTGCTGCTTAAGCAGTCTCCTTGGCTATTGGGCACAATCATGAATGGGTCGCCACTCCGACACACTATACCAGCATGCTGGCACTCATTTTGTCGACCTCGGAAGGATGACCGACCGAGTTAACCCCACCTGGTATTAATTCAACAGCTGAGTAGGATTTGATCTCAGGACCCTCAGATCCAAAGTCCACCACTCTAACCATTAAGCCAACACCAGGCATAGTCGATGAGACCACTACCTCAACTCCAGCCATGTGGGAAGCTTCAACTCCAGCCTTCAAGGAAACAACCTTTGCAGGCATCAGGACAGTCGCTGACTCCATAATATATCTGCAGTGGTAGAGCCATCATGAAGCCAACAAGATTCTAGTCGCTGCTCATCAACACTCCTGGCTTTGATTCTGTTGAAATCTGGAGTGCTTAGAAGTAATCGAGTGGAACTCTTAAAGTGTGACTTAATTATTTTTTTTAAACATTGTTCTCGTGATGAATGCTTTTGTTTCCCATGGTTTGAACAATATGTTTGGTACTTCTGTTACAAAGTGTCAAAAGTTAGTCAGTTAATTGACTTGCATTGATCTAAAAGGGAAAGATGTGTTGATATTATAATTACAACAAGTGAATGGAGAAAGTGATGCAAATCTGAAATGACTACGTATATTCTGTGATTGGGAACTCCCTGGTGGTATACATCATCATCATATAGGTATAATGAAGAGGGGCCTGCGAGTCTAGCCCATGCGAGTAGCTGGTGTGAACAATCCAGCCAATGAGTACACATACTACAACCATTGAGGTACGACATCCTCCCTCTCACCCCCTCTCCCTCCACCTCTCCCGATATGTCCATGCTCTATCCTTTTGAAATGTTAAGCATCAACCAAGAAAGCAGCATGCACCATATTTAAAGTCTTTCACTTAACACACTTGCAAATACCACCCATCGCTTAGCTAATGGGAATACTGATGGGGGCAGGGGGGTGGACAATGGGGAGAGGGAGAGGGGTGGGAAAGAGAGAGAGGGGGGAATGAGTGAGGAGGTGGAGGGGGAAAGAGAGATGAGTGGTGGTGAGGCAAGGACGGAGAGTGAGGAGGAGTGGGAGAAGGGAAGGCAGTGAGAGGAAGGGAAGGCACATGTGCAGAGAGGAGTGTTAAGTAAGATTCATACTGTCTCATCAAAAGGATTCTGTCGAGAATAACACTGAAGAAAGAAACAAAATAAAGTCTGAAACCCATTTTCTACAGGTCATACTACAAATACCACAAAGAGACAAGCACCGCCCGAACATGTCAGGAGATAAACCCCGTTTGGACATAAACACCACACAGATGCGTCGAGAGACAAACACCACCTGGACACGTCCGGAGATAAACACCGCCCGGACGTGTCCGGAAAGAAACACCACCCAGATGCATCCAGAGACAAAAACCGCTCAGACTTGTACAGAGCCAAACACTGCCCCAACGCATCCAGAGACAAACATCACCTGGATGCTTCCGGAGACAAACTCCCATCTAGACATAATATCATGCAGACACGTTCGGAGCCAAACATCGCCAGGATGCATACAGAACCAAACACTGCCCGGACCTGTCCGGAGAGAAACTCTTGTTTGGAGACCAACTCCCATCCAGACACGTCCAGAGACAAACTCCAATCTGGTGATTAACCCCCATCTGGACACATCTGGAGACAAACCCCCATCCAGCTATAACCAGAGACAAACTCCCATCTGGACATAAACACCGCCCAGACACGTTCAGAGACAAACAACTTCCGGATGCATCCAGAGCCAAACACCAACCGAACGTGTCCGGAGACAAACACCATCCGGAGACAAACCCCACCCAGAAGTGGCCTGAGACAAACACGGCCAGGATGCTTCCCGAGACAAGCAACGCCTGGACATATCCGGAGAGAACCACCACCCAGACGCATCCAGAGATAAACACCACCTGGGCACTTCTGGAGACAAACCCCCATCTGGACATAAGTATGACCCAGACATGTACACAGACAAACACCGCTCAGACATGTCCGGAGACAAACTCCTGTTTAGAGACTAACTCCTGTCGAGACACGTTCGGAGACAAACTCTGACCCGGAGATAAACTCCCACCCAGACACATCCAGAGACAAACTCCCGTCCGGACATAAACACCACCCTGACACGTTGAGACAAACACTGCCCAGACGTGCCCGAAAAAAACCACCGCCCGGACACGTTCAGAGACAAACACAACTGGAGATGTCTGGAGACAAACACAGTCAAGATATAAACACTGCCCGGATGTGTTTGAAGTCAAACACTGCCCACAGACAAACACGTGTCAGGAGACAAACACTGCCTGGACGTGTCCGGAGACAAACACAGCCCAGACACGTTCAGAGACAAACACCACATGGACGCATCCAAAGCCCATCTGTTCAGAGACAAACACACCTGGACGTGTCCAGAGACAACCACTGCCCAGACACATCTGGAGGCAAACCTCGTCCAGAGACAAACATGGTCTGGATGATCCGGAGACAAATACCGCCCAGACATGCCCAGAGACAAACACGTGTCGGGAGACAAACACCGCACAGACATGTTCAGAGACAAACACCATGCAGACGCATCCAGACCCAAGCTGTTCAGAGGCAAACACCACCAGGACATGTCCGGAGACAAACACCGCCCATAGGCAAACCCCATTCAGATGTGTCCCGAGACAAACATGGCCCGGATGCTTCCGGAGACCAACACCGCCCAGACATGTCTGGAGAGAAACATTGCCCAGAGGCGTCCGGAAACAAAAACTGTCCAGACGTGTCCAGAGCCAAACACCACCTGGACGCTTCCAGGGAAAACTCCCATCCGGACATAAACATCACCCAGACAGGCTTGGAGACAAACACCGCTCAGACACATCTGGAAACAAACTCCTGTTCGGAGACTAACTCCCATCCAGACACGTCCGGAGACAAAATCCCATCCAGACATAAACACCGCCCTCACACGTTCGGAGACAAACACCGGCCGGATGCGTCCTGAGCCAAACACCGCCCAGACGCATCCGCAGCAAACACCGCCCAGACACATTCAGAGACAACATTGCCCGAACGTGTCCAGAGCCAAACACTGCCTGGACGCGTCCGGAGATACACACCACCTGGACATCTCCGGAGATGAACACAGTCTGGGAATAAACTCCCATCCAGACACATCCAGAGATTAACTCCCATCCGGACATAAACACCGCCCTGACACGTTCAGAGACAAAAAATACCTGGATGCGTCCAGACCCAAACACCACCTGGAGATGTCCGGAGACAAACAGTCTAGATATCAACACCGTCTGGACGAGATCAGAGCTAAACACAACTCAGACACGCCCAGAGACAAACACGTGTCGGGAGACAAACACCGCCCGTACATGTCTGGAGACAAACACCACCCGGACAGGTTCAGAGAAAAACACCACACGGACGTGTCTGGAGCCAAGATATTCAGAGGCAAACACTGCTCGGCATGTCCAGAGCCAAACTCCCATCCAGATACGTCTGGAGACAAACTCCCGTGCGGACATGTGCAGAGACAAACTCCCATCTGGAGATAAACTCCCACCCAGACACATCTGGAGCGAAACATTGCCCGGATGTGTCCGGAAACAAAAACCACCTGATCGGGTCCAGAGACAGACACCACCTGAACACTTCTGGAGAAAACTCCCATCCAGACATAAACATCACCCAGCCAGGCTTAGAGACAAATACCGCTCAGACACATCCGGAGACAAACTCATGTTCGGAGACTAACTCCCATCCAGACACGTCCAGAGACAAACACCGATCCGGAGATAAACTCCCATCCGGAGAAAAATTCCCATCCAGACACATCCAGAGACAAAATCCCATCCGGACATAAACACCACCCTCACACGCTTGGAGAGAAACGCCGGCCGGCTGCGTCAAGAGCGAAACACCGCCTGGACGCATCCAGAAACAAACATTGCCCGGAGGCGTCCAGAGCCAAACACCACCTGGACGCGTCCGAAGATACACATCACCCGGATATGTCCAGAGATGAACACAGTCCAGATATAAACTCCCATCCAGACACATCCAGACACATCCAGAGATTAACTCCAGTCCGGACATAAACACCGCCCTGACACATTCAGAGACAAAAAATACCTGGATGCGTCCAGACCCAAACACCACCTGGAGATGTCCGGAGACAAACACAGTCTAGATATGAACACCACCCAGATGAGATTGGAGCCAAACACAACCCAGACAGCCCCAGAGACAAACACGTTTCGGGAGACAAACACCACCCAGATGTGTCCGAAGACAAACACCGCCTAGACAGGCTCAGAGAAAAACACCACATGGACGCGTCTGGAGCCAAGCTGTTCAGAGACAAACACCGCTCAGCATGTCCAGAGACAAACTCCCATCCAGATATATCTGGAGACAAACTCCCGTGTGGACATGTCCAGACACAAACTCCCATCTGGAGATAAACTCCCGCCCGGACGCTTCCGGAGACAAACACCACCCAGACGTGACTGGAGACAAACTCCCTCCAGACGCATCCAGAGACAAACACTGCCCGGAAGTTTCTGGAGACAAACACCACCCAGACAATCCCACCGTCCAGTCAAGTATGGAGATGACCACTGTCCAGATATGTTCAGAGACAGAGTGATAGAGGGAGTTGGGGAGGGGAGAGTGAGAGAGGTATAGAAGGAGGGTGCTGCATTGCATTGGTTGGGAATAGAGCAAGGATGTGACAAAGAGAGAGAGGTGTGGGGGTAGAGAGTTAGCACAGAGAATATGTTATGCTTTATGAACAATACGCACACGCACGCACACACGCTTGGCCGATATCAGCAACTTTTAGGAATCAGCAGATTGGAGTCAGTGTGATTACCAATTACAATAGTACGTACTACATACAACCCAAAAACCTTGAGTAGCTTCCACCAAAAACCAACGTTGCATTTATATCGATATTTCAAGGAGATGTGCGCATACATTAATCTTTATAATAAACAGCTGCTTAATATAAACAGCTGCAGGTGACGGGTGGAAAAAATTTGGCTCGGTAATTAAGAAAAAAACAGTAATTCAGGAAATGGCTCAGAAATCAGGTGTTATCAAATATATTTTGCTTTGAAACTCACAAAGATAAATATATAACCTTTTTAAAACACACCTAATGACCAAATGCTTTAGAAACAGTCATGAGGACAAAGGAAAACCTGATAAAACCTCCATAAGATATGGGATCAAACTTTGCCCCACAGCACCTAACAGACATGGCATGCCCACACACACACGGGAAGTCCCTACAGATCTAAATCTACCTATATGTACCACGTCTGTGTGTGCTGTATAGGTACCTCTACCTTGTAGTAACTCTTGACTGTACATCGCCATCGGGAGACGAACTGTAACGCTATCGACTGAGGGGTACTTGGTAAGTGTCTTAAGCACTCAAGCAAGCACTCCAATGGAAAGCCTGGCTTAGCAATCGATTAACAATTGCCGTCGATAAAGCCATGCACCCGGAAACGCCCAAGCAATGTCCGAATTGGACAAATGAACACTCTTTTAGCATCACAACTGCTGCTAAGTTGGTGTCTGATAAAGGTGTCTGAGGATGCGCCTGATACGGCCATTAATTATCTTCAAAAGGGGTGTTTTAATTAATTCAAACCCCCAATTTCCACTCATGCCCTTCCTTGGAGTTCCCAGAGTATGCATGCAAAGTTTCAGGCTGCTTGGTTTCCAGGTTTTGGAGTTATGGAGGAGACACACACACACACACACATTTATGAGTGCAGATAATGAGATGTTTATTTAAACGTTTGCAGCTATTCTATGCCAAGCAACCAGTTTGCTTTCTTTGTTCTGTGTCCAATAATTTACTATTCACATGCAAATTGGTACAATGTGTCACTGTAATCGGAATAAGTTAAA
>NC_140961.1:92762233-92782233 GCF_056783735.1 Eptatretus burgeri
ACTTGATTGCAGTGTCCATGTATTGCCTTTAAATTTTGTTATACCTTTTTCTCTGGCTGTCACTGAATGTCTTCAGTCACAACGTTTTGAAAGTATCAAATAAATTTTTGGTTGTTCTCATGTGCTGCCTTTGTGATGTTAATGATGAGTAGGCAGATATTCATCGACTATACGCTTCACTCAGATCTTCTCTGATGTCTAAAGGCACAATAATACTGGATGTCATATTGATCAGCTCATCCCCACTGCATGTGAATGGATTGGTCATTTCCTCGATGGTGTCTCAAATTTCAGGAATGGTGGCATCATCATTTTTACCCTCGACAAAGGAGAGGGTATTGCATTTGGGTCCGTTTGTTTGTTTATCTGTCTGTCTATCTGTTTGTTTGTTTGTCCGCACAGAACTTTTATGTTTTTCTCCTCAACCGCTTGTCGGATTGAGACAAAATTTTCACCATTGGTGTGAATACTCGTGTAGAATGTTGTAATGATAATTATGACGTCATAGGTCATGTTGTGTGGCAGCCATATTGGAAAAACAGAAACATTTTGGACCTCTGTATCTCTGAAACTGCATCAAGGGAAAAATTGAAACTTGGCACATAGCAAATACTCCTCATGAGGAATGAAAGTGTTTTTTTTCATGAAGTCATTGGTTCCTTCATTATGACGTCATGATTACATTTGTAGAATGCTACTTGCAATCAGTATGAAATTTTTTGAGGGTCATCTAGGGATAAAATGGTCCACAGAAAAATTTTTGATGATCTGTCACGTGATTCTGCAGCCATATTGTTGTTGTTTTTTTAAACCTTCAAAAACCTTCTTCTCTGAAATGGCTGAAAAGATTGAGATGAAATTTTACACGTATGACCGCCTGTCCATGAGGAACAAAAGGTTCACACATATGATGGCATAGGTCACATGGATTTGGCATCCATATGGATTTACCCTAAAACCTATATAAAATATACACCACTTAAAAAAAGTCCTTGGGAGGGTCTGCAATCTCTGATTGCTCTTTTTCTCGTTTCCCATGTAATGTCGAGAGTAGTATCAAAAGGGAGGGTTTGCAGTAATGTGTGTAATTTCTCAAAGTCACAATATTCGCTCGCTTCCACTCACTGATATTTCTCTTTTTCAAACTGGAACACATTACTGCATCAAACACCTCCCTTTTGACACAACTATCGCTGCAGGGCTGGGCTTCGCCTTCCTTTCAGATGATCATTTCTTTAATCAAATTGAGGAGTCAAACAGAGATGCTATAAATATTTGTGGTTTTTTTTCAGGAATAACTAAATTTATTCATCAATTAAAAATCATGCAGCTGTAGTCCGTTAAAACCCCCAACCCCATTTTTATTAATACTTATACTTTAAACCTATAAGGTAATGGATTTATTCCATCACTCATTATTTATCGTTTATATTCAAATACTGTTAGAGCTTTCTTATTCTTGCTGATTATATATCAATCTCTGAGAGTATTTTGTGTTTATAATTTCTAAGAAGATTCATCTCTCTATAAACATCCTTTCTCTTCCATGTACATTCAAGGTAATGTTGGAAGTTCATGGTCTCTTTTAATACACTCTTCTTTAGACATTTAAGTTTCTTTTCACATTTGAATTCATTTAACCTTCTCGTTAAGTATTTATTACCCCCGACGTTTGACTCTGAATAGGAGGGGTTTTCAAATTGTTTTCTCCTCCTCCTCATCCTCCTCACATTTACATCATTGCTGTGATTTGGCTGCTCAGTCCATTTTACCCCGACGTCTGTCGCAGAAGCGTCGTCAGACCCTCCACGAGATCAGTAACCAATCACAGCTCAAGTGCTTCAGAGCTCCTGTCAATCATAGAGTGAGGCCACGCCCAGGCACATGGTCAGTCCATCTTCACCTTTTAAACAGTCATGCACAAAGGACATGTCTTGGTTTGGGCATGTCTTTATTAAGATATGGAGATATTTGTTTTTCTATCATCTTTAACTGCAGTGTCACCTTACATTGTGTAGTCAACTTGACAGTAATTTGTATCCACATTTATTTTATCGAAGATATCGACATCATGACATAAAAGGGGTGGGGTCATGCATAGTCACCATCTTGTTATGATTGGTAATCGTCTAGGCAAGTATTATCAACATCATTTAGTAATCCACTTGTATTTTACCTGCTGATCATTCATGGTATTCAGCTTGTATTGTCTGGTAATCGGCTGCGCAAGTATCATCAACATCATATCGTAATCGACTTTTAATACCCCGACATTTGATTTGACACCAGATCATTCATGGTATTCAATCTTGTTTTTTTTTATATTGTCTGGTAACACTGAACAACAAATTTCAAAAAAATTTTTTTACTGGAGATGTGTAAAGTGATTAAGACTAATTTGGGTACGCTGATTTCAAAAATCATAACCGTTTTGCTGTATCACGTCAGGATTTTCAGGAACAGAAATATTCCCATTGCCTAGAAGTCAGGATTTCAATGAAATTTACATATGTCTTTAACATGTCTATTTCGTACAATTGTTGTTAACTTGTGTTATATTTCTTTCTTTCAGATAAAGATGAGTAGGCGTTCCTGTACCAATCATCCTGACAACTTCTGTTATGTCTGTGGTCGGTATACCAAAAAAGATCAACAGCGAAGTATATCTACAGCAGTGAAAATGAAGGCCACCTACTTTCACTACTTCGGGTGTAAGGTGGGGGACCAAGAACAGAGCTGGGCACCACACATCTGCTGCACAAGCTGTCACACAACCTTGACTCAGTGGTTGGTGGGCAAGCGCGCGAGCATGCCATTTGCGGTGCCCATGATATGGCGTGAGCCGCAGAATCATCATGATGATTGTTATTTCTGCTGCACAAGCATCGCCGGCTTCAACAAGAAGAATAAAGGTCACATCAAGTACGCTGACTGCGTCTCTGCTCGTAAACCTGTGCCTCATGATGACGAGAACCCCGTTCCAACACCTCCAGCTGATCAGAACATAGCTGTAAGCAGTGGTGAAGAGGATGGTGATGATGAACCTTTTGAACCCGACACTCAAGAATCACACCTTCTGAACCAGGGAGACTTAAATGATCTTGTAAGAGATCTCTCGCTGTCAAAGGCGAAGGCAGAGCTGCTTGGATCAAGGCTGCAGCAGTTGAATCTACTTGAACCTAACACCAATATATCCTTGTTCAGAGCACGTCACAGAGACATGGCTGAGTTCTTTGAGATGGAAGACACGATGACATTCTGCAGTGACATCAACGGTCTGTTGAAAGAACTTGGGTGTGATCACGATCCTGCAGACTGGCGCCTCTTCATCGACTCGGGGAAGAACAGCTTGAAGGCTGTTTTGCTCCACAATGGCAACGACAAACCATCAGTCCCACTGGCTCACGCGTTCAGCATGACAGAGACCTATGAGACTATGCGGCAGCTGCTTGATTCCATCAAGTACAATGACTTCAACTGGCACATCTGCGGAGACTTGAAAGTGGTGGCGCTGTTGTTAGGGCTGCAGTCAGGCTACACGAAATACATGTGCTTCCTTTGTCTCTGGGATAGCAGAGATGACAAGAATCACTGGACGAAGAAAGATTGGGAAGAGCGAAAAGAGCATGTACCTGGTCGACACAACGTGAAGCATGTCGCCCTTGTCGAACCAGCCAAGGTTTTCCTTCCACCACTCCACATAAAGCTCGGCTTGATGAAAAGTTTTGTACGGGCAATGGATCTGAATGGGCGTGGGTTTTTATACCTCAAGGAAAAGTTTGGCAACACCTTGTCGGAGGCCAAGATCAAGGCTGGTGTCTTTGTTGGACCGCAAATCCGACAGATTATGAAGGACGAAACTTTTCCGACAACTCTAAACCCCAAAGAGCTGGCAGCGTGGAGGAGCTTCAAAGCTGTGACGGACAACTTCTTGGGGAACGAGCATGCGGACAACTATGAAGAAATAGTGCAGCAGCTGCTGGAGTCCTTCTGGAAACTTGGCTCCAGGATGTCCCTGAAAATCCATTTCCTACACCAGCACCTGAACTTCTTCCCTGACAACTTGGGAGCAGTCTCCGACGAGCACGGCGAGCGATTCCACCAAGAGATTTCACTCATAGAGACGCGTTACCAAGGGCGGCACAACCCGAACATGATGGGCGATTTCTGCTGGTTCCTGCATCGTGAAACTGACACAGAGCAGCACAAACGCAAAGCCAAATGCCTAAAGCATTTTTAATTACATTCTAGTGGAGTTTTTCTGTAATTTCTATAATTTTGAAGCATTCATGATGAAATAAATGAATAAATGAATTTTTGTAAATTTCATTGAAATCCTGACTTCTAGGCAATGGGAATATTTCTGTTACTGAAAATCCTGATATGATACAGCAAAACGGTTATGATTTTTGAAATCAGCGTACCCAAATTAGTCTAAATCACTTTACACATCTCCAGTAAAAAATTTTGTTGTTCAGTGTAATCGGCTGCCCAAGTATCAAGATAATTTGGTAATCAGCTTACATTCAACGTCAGGGTCATTCATGATATTCAGCATGTTCGCATATGCCTTTAATCTAACACCAACAAATTCACTGAGTATTTTTTCACTGCGTTCATCTTTAAATTTACCAATAACCTATTTATTCTCAATCAAAAAGAGTGGATTATTAGAATCATAATTACTTGTATCATAAATATCTTCATCTTCATTCATATCCTTACAAACATCACCTGGAGTTATCTCCAGTTTGAAACTATCTGTACCCAGAAAAACAATACAATATTCTCACCATATCTCCTCTTTAGATTATTATAGAATAAATCATACATTAAACACTTTGAAATATCTGGAACAGCTGTTCCCACATAAATCAGTTTATCCATCTTTATACTCTCTTTATTCAAAGGAACAGCACAAAAGTTATCTGTAAATATTTCTACTCTTTTAAAGCTTGCTTTATTGATCAACTTCTCCACCCACTCCCAAGTTGTAGCAAGTCCTACATTTTGTCTATTCCTTATATGTTCCATTGTTTTACCGAATTATTCATCAACTTGTAAAAGTTCTTCTCAACATAATGATTTGCATTTGTTCTGATCCTCGTATTATAATCAATATATTTACCTAACCAATGATTAAACTTTAGTGCCCCATGTACCTTTTTAACTTGTAGTCCTACTTCTATAAATTGCTTTCGATTTATTTGATGTAAAACATAGTTCTCTTTATCAAACAATGTTGTCAGTAACTTAGTTGTAGGAATATATTTAAACTTATTTGAAGAACTGAAGAAATATTGTTCATAACCACCGAATAGCTCTTGATTAGGCATCTCTTTTTCAGCTCCATAAGGAAGGTCTTTATGTTTGTTATGAAGTTTTCTTGGATTGTTTAAATCTACTTCAAAATAATATCCATAATCCCGTTTGTCTAATACCGGATGTAGTGGCGTGCGCCTGTAATCCGGCTACTCGGAGGCTTGGGTTGGAGGATCGCTTGAGGACGGGGTCTCTGCGCTGGGCCGTGCTATGAGAGGGTGTATGGCAGCCTGGAATCATGGCGAAACCCAATCCTTATCCCTGTGTCGTAAGAGGCGACCATGGTTGCTTCAGGAAGGGCATCCGGCGTAAAACCTGTGCCAAATCAGTATGCGGATCATAATGGATGATCCGCTGTGGCGACCCCTAACAGGAGCAGCCGAAAGACGAACAACAACAATCCCGTTTGTCTAAATCTTCTTGACTTGTGCAGATTATATAATCTGAGATAGATTTGTACTCGTATTCTTTCACCATTTAAAATTACCATAGGGTTGAGATTCAGACATTGCCCAGCCATATAAGTTATTAGCATCAAAGTACATTAAGTAAGATGTGGGCTTATCAGGTGAGAAGTCTGGAAGATATTTATTATTTGCCTTCGCATATCTCTTTGAACAAACTTGAGAAATTCCTCCTCCTTTTGCCTTGTTAATCATCAAGAGCATATCTGCATCACTTAGAAGATCAAGGGGTTCTTTCATCATTTTTAACATAGTGCTCCATGTTTGTCCAGGAGATATATATTAATGGACAGGATCAAGTCCATAGGAATCTTTATTAAAACAAACCTCTCTAAATGTGTCAAACACATCAGTGAGTAAGAAAACATCAGTTATTAAATAAAGGTCATGATATTCACCCATATTCTTTATCTCAAACTCTTTGCAAACTTGTTTTGCTCTTTCATAGTCTTCACCCGTAATATGACATCTTCCTAACTTGTTATAAAAACGCTTTTGAGGAGGAAGTCTTGTTTCTTTAAATCTTTCAAAGATCCATATAATCATGTGGGTAAATGCCTTTTTGGCAAAGAAGAAAAATATCTAAGCCCAAGCTGGCTTCAGTCCTATAGGAAAACTAGAAAGTATAGGAAAAGAGGAGATGTTTGAAACCAAAGAACGAAGAAGGCTTGCCATAAATTTATGAGTCAATAAACCTAATATTTTTATTTGCATCCATTTCATGAGGATAAATCTATTTTGTAAATGAGATGTAATTTTGATCTGTATGAGGAATTGCGGTTTTCTTTCCAGGTGTCTCACTTAGATATTTTATCATGAAATGCATGTCATAATGACAATTATTATGAAGAAATACTGATTTGAATGTAGGGATTCTATAATTAAGATTACAATTATTATTAGCTGCTCCTCTATATTTCCCCGTTATATGGCAATGATCTATCACCCCGTTATCAGGTTTGACAAAGCCTCTGAGTGTATGTGACAAATCCTTGCTTCTTCAAATTCTTTCTCTTCATTTGGAGATTAGTCAAGGGGTTTATTTGTTCTTGACATAATTTTAGTTAGCTTAATACAATCATCCTCAATCCTTTTTAAAAATTCATCGGCAGCATCAGGTCCTCCATGCAACCCCATGTTAATATATTTACTTGCTGCAGATGATTTAATGTAATAACAAAACCCTCAAGGGTATATGCTTTTGATATTTTTATATATTATCAGTCTTTTCCAAGATGCACTCAAAATCAGCATATATACAAATGGATGTTTTATACATTTATTTGTTTCATGAAATACAACTTTCTCTCCTGGTCCTGGCATCTCAGCAACTGCTGCTTTATGATTATAACAATATTTTAAATGTTTCTCAAGTCTTTGTTAAGATCTAATGATATTTGGACATCTCTTTCAAGAATATGAGTTATGCTTTGATTTATAAACTTGACTGCTCACCAATCTAGAAAAGTTTTTGAGAGAAGCATAATGAGCGGTTTCTTTATTAGTGAAATAAAGGAGATCTACATCCCAGTAATGTCTCCAATTATCATTGGATTTCGCATTACTGACTCTTAGAATTTGAACTTGTTTTTATCAGTTAAACCAGAAACATTTATTAATAGGTTATTCATATTCTCAAACTTTGTGATATCTTTTAAGCTCATGGGTTCTCCTGTAGAGATACCTCGTTCCCCACTTTGAAATTTATTCTCATATTTCTTATACTTTGAAACTCTTTCACAGTCCCTTTCCTGTGGATGAAGATGTGCTAAGATACTCCAGAGAAAGCATTTATCAGTAGTTTTAAAATTAATTATTACCTTTTTATTCTTTATATCCTTTGGTAAATCAACATAAGAACAAGTCTTTAGCAGAGCGAATTGAAGAATAAGAAGATCGATGTATGAAACATTCTCAATGATGAACCCAATACCTTGTTGTTGTTTTTCTAATTCAAATCTAATAAGCTCTTCAAAGATAGAAGATTGAAGGAATCTATCGATAGATGTAATAAGGTGTGGTGGATTTGTTCTCATATATTTTTCTTCAATAACATTATCTTCTCTTGAATTGGTAAAGGAGGCTCCAAGATATATTTTGAATGATTTATGCTTTTTCAAAATTCTACAAACAACCTTGATAATTGAATCCTTTGAGATATGAATCGCTTCCCAAATGGATCTTACACTCATTAAATATTATCAGTTTTACCTCTATCCGATCTTTAAAACATCTTTGAAGAATTTTTATTTCAAATGGTTTTGTCTCAATGACATCTCCCTCAAATCCAATTTTCTTCTTATTTCTCTTCAAGTTCAGATCAATGTTGTTTACATGTTTTTGTCATTGAAGGTAATTTTATATAACTTTCTTTCAAGACAACCTTAGAGCAGACATCACAATGTTTGTGATGATTGCCTGAAAAGATTGAATGTGTGTTTGTTGGTTTGAAGGAGTTTTTTTGACAACATTTATACTCATGATTACAAACATCGCAGTACGTTGTATTCACCATATTTATATTGAAAGACTTTGCTGAACAATTAAATTTTCTTGATGAAAATCTCACGGCAATTTATAGATGCTTTTCATTTAAACTAAAAAAATATTGATGAAAATTTGGTTTAATTTAAAGAATAATCTGTGCTTAAAACCAATTTTCCCACCAACTGATTTTTACTTAGTAAATACAATGGATCAAGAGAGAGCAGACAAGTTTCACTCAATCTCTACATTTGTAAAAGATACAGAGAAATATGTCGAGGATGTAAAATTGACAGAAGATAAATATAACAGCTATTGTATAAAAACAGTTATGGTTGATAATATGAGTTCTTCAATTTCATTCAGTGGAAGGGCTTTTAGTATAGCTGGAAGAACATCAATTAAAGTAGCTCATACAAAAGTTTCTCCTCTCCTGGCAATATATTCAAAACTAGAAAAAGCAATGAAACAAGAAAAAGTATCAAAAAAGGATCACCTAATGGTTGAAGCTTTAGAAAGAAAAGATAAGACCATCAGCAATAAGGAAGCAGAAATTTGTATTTTTTTTCAACAACCCTAAAGATGTAAATCTTGATGAAATAAAGGATGTTAATATATCAGGTTAAATGCCATTTTGTTCCAGAGTAGTTAAGGACCATTTAAAATTACCTTTGATGTAAAAAATGTAGTAGTTGAATCTGTCAATGAAAAAAAGTATATGGATATAGATGTTAATGTTTTTTTATACTGATTAAATATGAGTCATTATGTTAGTGATGATTTTGAAGATTATGAGAGTGATGATAGCATCTCTGTTGGAACAGAAGACAACTATGATGGTGAGAGTTTGTGCTCAAATGATAATTATGAAAGTAGTTTTCGAGTTGATTGTGAAAGTACCAATGAAAGTACCGAAGATGATACCAAAGATGAATATTATTTGAAGGAAAGCTTTACTTTATAAAAGTGAATAGAATCCGAGATCTTGAGCATCTTGAATTCCCTGATTCTCCAGATGACAAAATTTGAGAATTGTCCTGCATGTGATAGAGTGGGATTAAACACAGTCAGAAGCCCATAAACAATGTTTGTTCTGTTGTTTTTATCTTCAAATTAATGAAAATACAAAGCAACATAACTGTTTCAAAATTACACCAAAAATGAATTACTTTACCAAATTAGTAAGAGAAATGAATTTTAAGTCCGAGGGTGATAATACACTTTTTCGTACAAGAGAAGAGACTGAACAAAGGACGGTAATGCTTCATGGATTAATGATGTGTGTTATTCATGATTGTCATTTTCAAGGAAATATCAACACAAAATATTGTATGAATAAAATAAAGGATTATCTTGAAATTAAATGTGAACTCAGGATAAAACATAGTTTCTAAAAAAAGCAAAAAAAAAAATTCACATAATTTATTTTCTAAATATATAAATGAATATTATTTTTACCCATTTGGGAAAATAAGATAAAATTTAACAACCACAAAAATCTTCCAAAATCGTTAATATATGTCTCATTGTTGGTTCACGTTGATGTTGAAAAATCTGCCTGCTTTGTAAGATTCTTCTTATTCCCAACTTTTTAGATTTTGATAATTTAATAATTTTCATAAAGTCAAGTTTTCAACCTGAGTATCAGCTACTCTCACAAGGTTTAAATGCAGGTCTTCAAAAAGAAGACAATTGATTTATTTAAACTTCAAAACAAACTAAATGATTACAACACTGAAGATGTATTTCAACTATTTTGTGATACACAGAAATGTGAAATGAAATCAAAACCTATAACTTGAATTCTTTGTGATAATACGGATGATATACCTTCATCCCAAAATTTGGATAAATCAAAAAAAGAATCTCGTTGTCTTTGATGATTGTGTTAATGAGATAACCCAAACGGTTATGGATAAGAACACAATAGGGAGGCATTCTTCTTGTAATTTTATTTATCTTTGTCAATCATACTTTCAACTCCCTCGTCGCTCGATAAGAAATAATGCTAATACTTTTATTTTATTCAAGTTAAATTCAAGATATATATATATATATATATATATATATATATATATATATATATATATATATATATATATATATATATATATATATATATATATATAATTTTTAGAGAGCAATTGTTCTACATTGTGTAGTCAGAAAGAATTTGAGGAGTATATGAAACACATGACTGGAAAATGGAAATACGTTGTTGTGAAATGAGATGAGATGCTGAGGGATATATATTTTTATATTATAAACAATGACATGCAAAAATTATATTTGTTATTATCAATCTTGTTGGTAAATCTGCTTCTGGGAAAAAGTTTCATAAATATTGGTTATTGAAGAGTAAAAATGAAAAGATTACATGTTTTTAAAAATATTAAAAACATTCAGTGATACATATTGTATCTACAACAACCAGAGTAATGTAACAAGGAGAAGGAGAGGGTAAAGATTATTTCTACATTTCAATCGAAGAACATATGTATTTGAGGAACGAAGGTCAAATATTTGAGGAGGTCTATCTTGGTAGAGCAAAATATTCACATTGTAAGAGTGAGTTAAAGAACGTAAAATCTGGTGGTCTTGGGATATTAGAAACTAATCCAGAAGAAATAATGCAAATTATTTAACCTCTGAGTGCTAATGGAGTTAAGATTTTATCATGCAGTTTTGATATTGATGAAGAAACTCAACGCAAACATATGAAAAGCAGAGATACAAGTATTAGTGAGGAAGAAATTACAACTCGTATTAATGTTAATATAGAATTTGATGAATTATTTACAGAAAATAATGTATTTGAACACATCTACTTTAATGATGAAGAAAAGGAAAATTTCCCGATTGACCTTTACAATTCATTAAATGATATTTTACAATAAATAAATGGATGTGAATGAAAGAGCAAGAAGGTTTAAGGAGCATCAGGAGTTGGTTTCAAAAGTTGTAAAATAACAGGAAGACATAAAAAATAAATGCCACCAGAAACTAACGGGTGAAGAAGCATTTGAAAGAAAACAAGAGAAAATTTTTAAACCACTTTTATGAAAAACTCCCCAACAAATGTATTCCGTTCCGATGATAGAATACACTCCAAAAAAACTGAAAATGATAAAAGATTTTAATTAAATGACGGAGCAAGAACTCGAAGATATCGGAGAATTAGAATATGATGATAAAGGATTATTTCAACAAATGGAAGAGATAAATCAACCCCCTGATTAAATTGAGAATGCTCTCCAAAACAATGAATATCGAACAGATTAAAAAAACCACAGCAGTTCTCATTCCAACAGAAAAACCAGCAATATTCCATCTTGTTAAAGAAAAGGGGTTGACATCTAATAATGAATTCAAGTTTGTGAGTTCTGTTCAACCCCTTGCTAAATTAAGTCCAAGATTAATGTTTCTTCTTACAAAATATGGAATACAAGGTTCAACTGTGAGGGGTGAATCAACTTATTTTGATAAACCATTAAATATAAAAAATGTGGATGATAGAGTGTATATTGATTTACTAAACTTGCTTGATTACAGAGTTTCAGTTGCCAGTAGAGGAAGGAAGAATCAAAAGGAGAAACACATTATTGAAGCTTTAAGTAGGCTTGGTTCAGGTGTTAGTTTTCCTGCAAACGACCCATCACAATTATTTGATAGACTGTTATTGTTGTTAGGTAGTAAGAAGGCTGGAAATAACAATTGTTTTAATGAAGCATCAGCCATTTTAGACCAGTTCATGAACATGAAAATAATTTATAAACGTCAATACAAAGATATTTTATCCCATGTTAAATTAGTTTAATTCTCTCTCATGACGAAAATGAAAAAATAACATCAATTGTGGATGCTAATAAGAATTATATTTTATTGTTGAAAGATGACAAAGAAGTATCCATATATTTATAGATAAGATAATGGTGGAATTACTGCCACTGAATGTTGGAAGAAAAATGATTTGTGTTATCTTCTTTTCAAGACTATTTAACAAGAATGCTGTTTCAGAAAATAACAAAAGAGATTTATAATAATTATATACAGACATTTGTTAATGTTTAAATGAGAAGCACAATCCTCAGTATTAATTTCACAAGAGTGATCACATCTTTATTTCCATACCCACTACAACTTGACACAACAAAAGAATATGAGGCATCTTTGTTGTCCTTGGAAACTAAAAATACCTTGTTTAATATCACATAGTAAAACGACAAGTTTAGTTATAATCTGGGAAGCAGTTAAAAAAACTCTTACAGTTTCAGCATATGACATTTCTCAATATCTTCCAAAATTGCTCGCCTTATGGAAGAACAGGGTGATGAACTAAAAATATTGTTATAGATATTCAAAAACATATTTAAACATCAACGATTAGACTTAAAAATAACTACAAGGTTGATTTCACAATTGATAATTCATTTAAAGAGTTATTAGGTTTCTCCTCAAAAAAGATTAAAACTAATGGGACGTTTTATAGATATAATGTCATTCAAATATCCTCAGGAATAAATTTGGTATTAATTCACTGTGATTTCATTGATGGTGCGTATAATGATGGAATAAGAACAAATACAATATTTTCATTCAGTGCATACTCAACCACAATTGGTTATAAATTCAATTTGGAACCAAAAAATCTGGTTTATTTACCTGTGTCTGGGAAAAAAAAACCATATACAGAGTAAATTTTGGGATAACTGACCAGGATAATCACATGATTTTTTTTAATGGAGAAATTATTTCCATCAGAATTCACCTTTATGAAGTTTTCCAATAAATATATACAATGGTTATTTTGAGGAAACACAAGTTGGGGAAATATAAAATAATTATAGGGGATAGGATGTTCTTTCCCCATACTAGAAGGGTGAAGGTATGTATCTTGGTCGAGGATACGATAAACCTATCTGACAACAGGGTGAAGGAGATCAATTTAGAAATGAAGGAAATGGGATAATTGATACTCTAATGGGTAGAGGTTCAACTATTCTTAAACATAAAGACCTTATTGGTTCAACTGCTTTTGCTGTGGGAAATGTAGTGGGTGCTCTGAAGAGTATAAAACATGCCCCAAAGGAATCCCATAAATTGCAAGCAATAAAAGAAACGGAGAAAGGAAAAACTCAGTTGTCTCCCCAAGAACTACAGAAAATAATTGAAATACTTGGGTCAGGGTTTCAAAAGTTTTAACATCTTTTTTTCCTAAATAAATATAATTATGGCAACAATGGATAGTATCTATGATTTGGATGATACCATTGTCATCTCATACTCCACTAAAAAAGAAGACTACTTCAAGGTAAATGCCATAACAGGAACAGACTGGAATACAAATTGAACAAAAAGTTTTGAAATAATAATCAACAAACTTATTTGAATCTAGCCGAAAGTTTCTTGTTGTGTAAATTTTCATTCACCAAGGCTTGGAATAACACAAATGCTACACTCATAAATGATTTATTCTGAAAAATGTTTGTTTGCACATTGGAACACAAGAATTTGAAGCGGTTGTTTATGTCTCTGCTACATCTGAAATGATGAAATTTACACGATCTTCATTTAGTGATAGAATGGGTAAGGGGGCTGTTGAAAGTGTTATTCCTGATATGTCTACAGGAAGAAACACAGACCCTGGTTATAGTCAAAGAAAGGCAATGTATAATGATGATACAAAAGCAGGTAATAGTTATACCGTGGCATTTACTCTTAAAGGTATATTTGGATTTTGTGATTATGATAAAGTTCTGTGTGGACTTAAAATTTGATTTCAACTGCAAAGGAATGATAATAAAAATAGATTGCTTTTTGGTGTGGCTAATGCTTTTGCTGCTCAGAATAAATTTGTTATTGATGAAATGAGTTGGTATATTTGTGATGACACTCCGAATCTAAAAACAGAAGAGATGTTGAATAGAAAACTTAGCTCAAAGAAACCACTCAATGTATCATCCCTTCAAAGAAGATGTCAACACATTAAACTGAACCAAACCACTTACATGTGGGATTTGTGTTTTCTCGGAAGAAAGCCACGATACCTATGGTTCATTTTTAAGAAACCAGATGGAGATACTGCTCCTGATAAGAGTAATTCATTGACTGATAATGCAAAGGTGAAACAACTTTGTGTTTCTCAAGAGGGAACATTTTATCCATTAGCAGTTAAACCGCTAACGAAATAAAGACTCAAATACAGGCTCAAAAAGAGTTGGAAAAACATAACAAAGAGTTGGAGAAACAAATTACTGGAAGTGGTGCAATTGTAAATGTTGCTGAAAAACTTGAAAGCCTACCTGATAAAGCGAGATTGATAGTTGGAGATATGCTTTCTTCTGTCAAACAAGCAGGTGTAAAATTAACTAAAAGGGGGTATTGGATTATATCTTTCTCATAAATAAATGAGCATTGATGATTGGTTTAAAGAATTTGGAAAGAATACGACATTAAATATAGAACTTGCCATATATTGTGAGAAATTAAAAATTGATGTGGTTATTTGTATGTGAGATGAATTAACACACTTGTCTAAATATACAAAGAATATTATTATGAATTTAGAAGATCATAATGGAAACGGTTTTCATTGGGTTTTTATTTATGATAATGAGTTAAATATTATTTTGATCGTTATGGCCTTCCCCCACCTGTTGAAGTCATTAAATTCTTACAGAATGGTGTTTTTCAAACATATCAGGTCCAATAATTAAATTCCAAGTGTTCTGGTGAATTAATTGTATTTGTGTTATTTCAACTCAACAACAGCAACAAAAAATTTGGATGTTATTTTTAATCTAATATAAATGACTTATGATGGAAAAGATGGTTCTTCCTTTGGTGTATCCCAAGAACTGGATATTGATTTATAAAATCATTACACAAAGGCACAGGTTGAACGACAGAAATATAGTATAACAAAAAATATGAATATGAAAAATACTTATAAATTAATAAATTATCGAAGCTCGACTGAGGTGAATGACATGATGAGATTAAGTGATTTATCACAATATATATCCTTAAATAACACGGCTGTGTATTCCAAAGATACAGAAGTGTTGATTTTTATCTCTGGATCAAGCAGAATTCACAGTTCCAATTAAAATAAAATTTTATAAAAAAGGTCATATCGTTTGTATAAGAATAGAACATTTGGGGGTATGATATGAATGATTTAGGGTATAATCAGTAATTTAAAATAAACCTAGAGGACCTGAAAAAAGTAAAACAGTCTTGCAAGGAAGAATATTTTCCACTTGGTGCCAATAATGAGATTTGTTGAAGCACGATTAGCAACAAATAAATAAAAGAATATAATAAAGCTAAAATCAACAATGGTTTTGCCATAGTTCATATCCTGAAAACACAAATAACAGAATTGTAAATAAGGGAACACAAACTGATTTAACAATGGGAAGATGGTGAGGTATTACCTGTCATCATATTAACCTGTCGTATATTTCTAATACATAGATGACAGCAAGAAAGCTTAAAGAAAATTATAATTTCTGTGTCCAAGCATACCCAAAAGAAAAGGGTATTCGGTATATTAATAAATATGTTGTACAACATAATGGGTTATTTTCAACAAAACATTGGCTTTATATTGATGTGAAACCAACAAGGTTGGATTAAACTAAAATGTTGAATAATGAAAAGGTTTTAAATTTGAGAAAATACAAGGCTCTTTTAGACATTCAGAAGAAATATTATTGGTTTCCAGTTGTAAAAAAAAATATTTTGAATACATGAATGTCAAGAAATCTAGATGAATGTTTGTATGATATTCTATCGGCTGAAAGTGGTTCAAGGGTAGTAATGGATGAGGAAGGAGTTGAAGAAACTTAGGCAAGAGAGAAGGAGGAGAGGGAGAAGAGAGAGGAGGAGGAAAGGGAGAAGAGAGAGGAGGAGGCAAGGGAGAAGAGAGAGAGGGAGGCAAGGGAGAAAAGAGAGAGAGGGAGGAAAGTTAGAGAATGAATAAATACAAACAAGTTCGAATTGTGAACATACCCTGTGGGAGTTCATTCGTTCAACTCTCAGGTGAGCAACAGCGTAGATGACAGATAGTTTTGAAATTAGGTAAGATTTTCATTGCATCAGAAAAAGAAACCAGAACACCTCACAAGAGTGAGGCGAGTTTTATATCATCAATTACGACTTAATTTTGTGTTAGACATCGCCGAGCGCATTTAAAAAAAAATGTAATTGCAATTTTAAGAAAATGGGCCGAAAGGCCGTTTGTCGGCCCAAAGGGCCATACTCTCACTTTGGGCTCAGTTAATGCCTGCAGAGTGACATCAATAATATACCTGTCAAATTTGGTCCGGTTTCTTTCACGAATAACCGAGAAATAGTAATTTTAATAAAATGGACCGAAAGGGCCATTTCTCAGCCCAAAGGGCTGGAATCGCACTTTGTTCTTAGTTTTTGCCACGGCGTGGTCTCTAAAATATACCTGTCAAGTTTGGTTCGGTTCCATTTACGAATCTCCTAGAAATTGCAATAAAAAAGAAAATGGCCCGAGAGTACCGTTTGTCAGCCCAAAGGGCCATAATCTCACTTTGGGCGAGGTTTTTACCTGCAGAGTGACCTCAAGAATATACCTGTCAAATTTGGTTCAGTGCCGTTCACTCACAACTGAGAAATAACAATTTTAATAAAATGAGACGAAAGGGCCATTTCTCGGCTCAAAGGGCTGGAATTGCACTTTGTTCTTAGTTTTTTGCCTGGGGAGTGGTCACTAGAATATACCTGTCAAGGTTGGTTTGGTTCCGTTTCCGAATAACCGAGAAATAGCAATTTTTTAAAAAAATGGGCTGAGAGGGCCGTTTATCGGCCCAAAGGGCCATAATCTCACTTTAGGCTAGGTTTTTACCTGCAAAGTGACTTCAAGAATATAGCTGTCAAATTTGGTTCAGTTCCGTTCACTCACAAACGAGAAATAACAATTTTAAGAAAATGGGCCGAAAAGGCCGTTTCTCGGCCCAAAGGGCCGGCATCGCACATTGGGCTCAGTTGATGCCTGGGAAATGGTCTCTAGAATATACCTGTCAAGTTTGGTTTGGTTCCGTCCACTAATAACCGATAAATAATTGCTCTTATTTATGTATCACTAATAACTCTTGTTGATGTACCCCTTGTAGCAGGATTTATTGAACCATACTTCTCTTGTGACCATGTCTTTTTCGCAGATTTCTTGCAATAGATCTTCCGCTGCCACGAGAAGTATTCCTCCTGCAAAGAACGGTTGGATGATGAGACCGAATGGTGTGATAGTGTGTGTGTGTGTGTGTGTGTGTGTGTGTGTGTGTGTGTGTGTGTGTGTGTGTGTGTGTGTGTGTGTGTGTGTGTGTGTGTGTGTGTGTGTGTGTGTGTGTGTGTGTGTGTGTGTGTGTGTGTGTCGATTGTTATCTCCATAATTTGGGTTTCAGACGGTGGAACAGAGCCCTCCCAGGACTCGAAGTATCCACCTTCATTTTGGTAAGGATCATGATTCATGGCCTAAGTTGTGAAGTATTGTTTTCAGAGTTTGTTCCAAGGGCTCTTTTTAGGATCGACACTGAGCCTTGGACAGCCTCCAACTGCAGTTTGTTTGTGTTAATGTTCCCAGGGATGATTTGTCGGATCTTCATGAGGTTCTTCTTTATCATTCCCGTTGCTCCAATTATCACTGGTACAATCTCAGCACTCCTCAGCTTCCAGGATCTTTTCACTTCATTCTTGTGGGCTTGATATTTGGTCATTTTCTTGATTTCTGTGTTATTTAACCCAAAATCACGGGGTACTGAAAGCACAATTAACAAGGCCTTCTTGTCCTTTTTGTATCTCATACTATGTCCCATCGGAGTGCTCTATTTTCAATGTTTATGCTGGATGGGATCATCAGGTCATACGTGAGCATTATGTCCTTGTTTTCAATGATGGCTTTGGTTCGCATTTCCATGAGTTTTGTGGAACAGGGATATTGACATTTCTGCAGATGTGTCAGTGGATTACAATACATACCTTGTTGTGCCTTTGTGTGTACAGCTGTTCTGACATGATTTTTTTACATCCCAATAGGAAATGGCTTGTGCTTTCTGTTTCTACCTTGCAGAACCTACACTTGTCCAATTGGCTCAGTCCTGTCATTAAAAAAACAAACATTTGTGTTGTGTCCTTCATCTTGGGTATTTATTATGATTTGTTCTCCATCCCAATTGAGCTATCCTCTTCTTAGCCATTCCAGTGATCCTTATTTGTCTATCCCCAATCTGTCCATTTCTTTTTTTATACATTTCCCTGCTCTTTTGTTTTTCTCCCAGTTATGACTATATATCTGTTGGTATTTCGTCTTGCATTTTTCTTTTGTCTTTTTTGCAATCGTTGGGGCTGTATTTGTTGCTGTTTTGGTTTGGTGCATGACATCTTATATTTACCTTCGCAAACTTTGTTGCGAAGGTTATGTTTTGATCGCTGTGTATTTATTTATTTATTTGTGAATATGTGTGTTTGTTTGTTTGTTTGTTATTCGCATAACTCCAAAAGTATTGAACTGAATCGTAGCAAATTTAGTGGGATGATTGGTTATTATCTGA
This sequence comes from Eptatretus burgeri, assembly GCF_056783735.1. Taxonomy (NCBI): domain Eukaryota; kingdom Metazoa; phylum Chordata; class Myxini; order Myxiniformes; family Myxinidae; genus Eptatretus; species Eptatretus burgeri. Next base: position 92,781,087 of record NC_140961.1, read on the forward strand.
GGACCATTTGGTTAGATTTTGGGAGTGATCGGGTCTAAGGTCAAGGTCAAGGTCATGAAAAGGTCAAAATCGTCTTTTTACCATAGCGCGGTCAATTTGTATCCAATTTGCATGCAACTAATGCCAAAATGTTCAGAATTCAATGCCCCATCTTGTGATATGTGACATGATACAATGACGTAATAACCCTTATTAGCGATTGGGAGTCAAAGGTCAGGGGAGGTCACGACATTGCAAAATGTGCGGTTTTAGTCATAACACGGTCAATTCTTATCCGATTTGCATGAAACCAACACCAAAATGTTGACTGTTCTGTTACCCACACTCTAATACCAATTACAAAATTAAGCGTACAAAGATCAAGGTCGAGGTCATGAAAAGGTCAAAATCGTCATTTTGCCATAGTGCGGTCGATTTTTATCCAATTTGCGTGCAACCAATGCCAAAATGTTGTGAATTCAATGCCCAATCTTGTGATACACGATATGACACAGGAAATTTAATGTTTTTAAGCCATCATAACACATATGAGATGGCAGATGTGGTATGGGATTAAATACCCTCACAATCAACGGTTTCTGGGGGGGGGGGGCAAAACGTAGCGTTGGCGAAGGTATGCGCTCTACTGAGTGCCCGTTCTAGTTGCACCTGTGGAAGTTTTTTGCCAGGTGAGTGAGAGATACCTTTTCTGGCTTGTTGTGTTCATATTGTATTCGGTAGTCTGTTGAACTTTGCACATACTCTGCAAATCCTACAGTCAACACTGTGCACTTGATTAAATTCCATTCAGCCACCACGTCTTCCTTTCCTCAGCTGGTACATTCCCAGGATGCATTGATTTTTGGAGAACATTTTGTGGATAGTGAGGAGTTTCCTTGTTCTGATGTCTAGTTTTATGATTTCCACTTATGGCTGTTTTATTATTCTGCAATTGTATTGGAACACTGGCACAGCTAGTTGGTTTATGGCTTTGATTTTGTTCCTTTGGGAGAGATATATTTTCAACATCTGCCTCGTTATATGCTGGTATTCTTTGGAAATTGTTTTGCGCATTGTTTTATGACATATTTGGTGGCGCTATTCCACTCCAAGGTATTTGTAAGATGATTCATTATCTCACTCCTGGATTGTTGTATGTCGGTCGATT
>NC_140961.1:92784733-92787233 GCF_056783735.1 Eptatretus burgeri
CCCGAAACCAAGCATGCAGGCATGCACACACTCGCAGAGAGTCCCGAAATTACAGATACAAATATATCCAAATATGTAGCTCTACCTTGCAGCAACTGCCGACTGTACATCCCGTTTGTGGCACGAACTGTACCGCCATCGACTGTAGGGTGCTTGGCAAGTGGCTTAAGCATTCAAGCAAGCTCTCCAATTAAATGGTTGGTAATGACGGCTAGCTTGGCAAGCGATAGCTTTGTCCGAATGTCCACACTATGTCTAAGTTATACAAATGAACCTTTTTAGCAGTTGGAAATACTGCTGAAGTCATGAAAGAAGTTTATATTTTGAAAATCGGTTGAGATTAAGAGATTTTAGAAGTTATGGAATGTGCGGAAATTAAATTAAGCAATTAATGCTGGTGTCTCATGGCATTGTTCCATCACAATCCCACAACAAAAGGAAAATGTCAAAAGATATTGTGATGTTAAATCACAAGAGGATTGTTACGTCATATTCTGGCATCGTAATGTGGTGTCATTCTTCATTGTTATTCTTCTTCTTAATTCTTCTTCATCCATCTCAACCCCACAACAAAAGTAAAATGTCATGATGGTGATCCATGAGGATTGTGGTGTCATATTGTGGCATCGTAATTTGGTATCGTAATTTGGTATCATAATCTGCTGTCATTCTACCCTACCTTGTTTGGTTTGTTTGTTTGTTTTCAGATTTCATCCCTTTGTTTATAAAAATTTCTTGAAATGTTTTTTTTTCCTTTTTTATGTAATTTTTTTTGTAAGTAATAAAATGTTTAATGTTTCATATATTTTGTTATTACCTCCACCACAAAAGGTGAAGGAGGTTGTGTTTTCACCCCTTTCTGTCTGTCTGTCTGTTTGTCTGTTTGTTTGTGTACAGAATATCTCAAAAAGTTGTGGACGGATCCAGAAGAAATTTTGTGGACAGGTTCGGTGTGTGACAAGGACGAACTGATTAGATTTTGATGAAGATCCAGATGTGGATCTAACTACTATAATTTTTGAAGTGATTCTTCACCATTGAGGAAAGGGCGAAACCGATATATAGCACAATATCTCAAATAGTAATGGACGGATTTGGATGAAGCTTGGTGGACCGGTTGGGTGTGCCCCAAGGACGAATTGATTCGATTTTAGTGACGATCCGAATCTGGATCTGGATACGAGAATTATTTAGTTTCTAAAGTGATTCTTCACCATTAGAGATAGGGCCATAAACGATATGGCATTGTATAGCATGATTTTTCAAAAATGTATTGGGCCTGATATATTCTCGTTGATCAGGCATTACGCGGCGGAGGTATGCACTCTCTCGCTTGCCCTTCTAGTTTTGGTTTGGATTAAATCCAACTCTGTTATTAAATTCGGTTTATGGTACATTCTACCCTGAATAAATTTAAGTTCTTCACTTCAACCAATTTTTAATGAGGTTTGAAAAGAAGAAGAATAATAATATGCTTGGAAGAAGAAGAAGTACAAACAGCTATTTTGAGTCGGTCAGTTTTGTCGTTCAGCTGTGCTGTCCAAATTGGATGTGAAATCCTTCACAGACCAGAGAGAGAGAGAGAGAGAGAGAGAGAGAGAGAGAGAGAGAGAGAGAGAGAGAGAGAGAGAGAGAGAGAGAGAGAGAGAGAGAGAGAGAGAGAGAGAGAGAGAGAGAGAGAGAGAGAGAGAGAGAGAGAGAGAGAGAGAGAGAGAGAGAGAGAGAGAGAGAGAGAGAGAGAGAGAGAGAGAGAGAGAGAGAGAGAGAGAGAGAGAGAGAGAGAGAGAGAGAGAGAGAGAGAGAGAGAGAGAGAGAGAGAGAGAGAGAGAGAGAGAGAGAGAGAGAGAGAGAGAGAGAGAGAGAGAGAGAGAGAGAGAGAGAGAGAGAGAGAGAGAGAGAGAGAGAGAGAGAGAGAGAGAGAGAGAGAGAGAGAGAGAGAGAGAGAGAGAGAGATATATATCGGTTATACTTCGTATACCTCGGTACTTTATAACTTTCTAAGTTTGCAGATTATTCAGAGGATTTATGCTATATTAAACCTGTGGAACATCCTTGCTATTCCCACATCGGAAGTCTAACACCTTCTTGATTACATTTTTGCAGTTGTAGGTTCAATGGAAGGCTGTAGATAATTCCATGTTCTTCTTACAAAAAAAAAAAAAATCAATGGAAGACATTGATGACAATATGCTTTGACATTCTACACCATGGAAATAAGTCTAATGGAAATGCCCGAATGTACTTTCAGTTTTAACCCAAGAGTGCTTCGGTGGACAATGGGAATGGTGTTTGCCATCAAAGAAATTAACAAGGATCCCGACCTGCTCCAAAATGTTACACTTGGATATGTGATTTATGATTCATGCTTTAGAATCACAAACACCTTAGACTCAGCTGTGAGCTTTTTGGAACATGAAACTGGAATGGATAATGCATGCCTTATTGGAGCTGCAATAGCAACCTCCGGCTCGACACTTTCCATAACAGTCTCTCGAATGTT